>NC_039259.1:20977780-21277780 GCF_003368295.1 Carassius auratus | reverse complement strand
TAGTTTTTCAAATTGTGGAGATGTGGAGGTGTGGGCCAGTGTTAATTTCATTAACAAAGATGAGGACGAAAAATATTTGTTAAGGAAAATTACTCATCATCCAGTTTTTTTATTTCGAGTATGCATGCCATTCGTTTTTCAAATTGTGGAGATGTGGAGGTGTGGGCCATTTTTTATTTCATTAATGAAGACAAGGACGACAAATATTCGTTAAGGAAAATTGTGACTAAGACGAGACGTTGACGAGCTAAAAATAATATCTGATGACGAAATTGTGACTAAATTTATACTGCATCTTCGTTAACTAGACGAGACTGGACTATAATTTTATTTGAGGACTACCGGACATTCAAAGTGCATCCTAAAGGCTATTGTCTTTCAAAATATGCATCCCTGTCATTGGATTGCGATAGTCAGGGGGAGAGTGGGGTGATTTGTGCCAGGGGGGGGAAGTAGTTGGAAAACCATTGAAGGTTATTATTAAATTGGTCATGTGACCACATAATTTTAAAGAGCAATCCATTTTACTCATCCTCCAAAGAAGAGAGACACATGGCATGAGAGGTAATCACATTTTATCTCAAAAATCTGTTTTTTTTCCTTTCAAAGTTAAATTTCTATGATCAAGGTATTTGATTGTAGATTCTGAACAATTCTAGAAAAGTTTTAAAACATTTCACACGTTTTAGTGCTTTACCAGGCTACACAATGAGTCTGTACAGTTATCATGATGTTAACTGCTGGATCATGCTAGTTTTTCAAACTTGTGGGTATGTGGTGATTTGTGCCAAAGGGCCTGGGTTAAGTTGTGCCAGTGGCACAACTCACCCCCACTTATGATTATTTTCAACACATCATTAATTTGTAATTGTAACTTAAACTATGTGGCATTCTTAATTTTAGACAAAAAACCATTATGCCACGGACTTATAAACGGAACACCGACATGTCTTCAACTACCCTTGTGGAGTTGGACAGAGCAGTGAAAGAGATGCAACAGGGGAAAACCATACATCAGGTGGCAAGGGGGATGAATATCTGCAGGATGACCTTGAAAAGATTCAGGGAGAAGAAAAAGGGTTGCCATGATTTTGCCAAATAAGACATATTCCTGGATCAACATCTTCTGATGGTCCTGGATCAACATTATTGTCCAAAAATATAGACTTAACCCAATCCCTACCCCTAAACCTAACCCTACCCATAATTTAGTACTAAAATCAGAGGGAAATGATAGCTGATTAACACTGGTGTAGAAGCTCCTAATCCTGATTGTAAGCTTAAAACAGATATTTTCTGAAATGTTACATATCACTTCTGATTGGTTGAATGGAATGTTGTTCATGTTGTACTTGGTGAAATCATGCTCACCAAGAAAAAGATAGTAGAAGTAACAAAGAAAGGGTATAATAGAACATCTCTAAAGTGATGGACAGGTAATCATCTTTCATAGGATAACATATTCTCTCTCTCTCTCTCTCTCTCTCTCTCTTTCTGTGCGCCATGCATGCTGGGAGTGAGTGGGCGGAGCGTGGTGAGTGTGGATGTGAGTGGTAGCTGACTGTGGCTGGTAAGAGTGCTTTTTCCAAACTTTTCTCTCTTTTGCTTGTAAGTGTTTTTGTTTGTTTATTTTTTTTTTTAGGTTTTTAGTTTTTCTCGTTTTTGTGAGGATAGTCTGCTTCCAGCATTTATGCTGGGAAGCATGGCGACTCCAAACACAATGGTTTTTGAAAATGTAACTCGGCGTCATGTAGTTAAATTTGATTCAAACGATAACGTTGAAGTTTGTTTGGCAGTAGGAGAGGTTGTGGGTCATGAAAACATTGTGTCTGCCTCGCAAATGATTAAAACGCTGTTGGACAGTGTTTTCTCTACTTCCTGTTGGCCTTCTGTAGCTAATCATAGCTCCATGTAGCTGTTTTTATTTTATATTTTTTCTCTATAATCTTTTTTACTATCACTGTCTGTTTGTTTGTTTTTTAATTGTAAAATATAACTTAATTCACACCATATTTCTGATATTACCGATCAATCTTATCAGATTAACTTTGATCGTTCACTCTTCCGTGACTGCAGCACACCTGCAAAGCGTTAGCACTCGTTAGCTTGTCATTAGCGTTTTCTTTTCTCCTCTCCTCTCCTCTCTCACGCTGCAGTTTTCCACAAGTTCATCAAACAACCGCAGTAAGAATATTTCATCAAGCACGGTGAGTAATGGCTTCTCCTACAATTGTTATTTGCACCTCTTGCCACATGTACAGTTTATCTATCTCTGTCGCTGATGAGGGATTCACATGTGATAAATGCAGGGAAACAGTTAGGCTGACAGAGAAGATTTCAGAATTAGAGACACGCATCCAAACTTTAATTGAGGACAGTAAGAATGTTAGGGCTCTAGATATGGCTTTGGATGCGTCTAGCTCAGGGATTCCTGTACATTGTCCGGTTCCAGCAGAGCCCCTGCAGCAGGGCAACTGGGTGACGGTGAGGCAGCGTAGTCGTGGGTCAAAACACCGCTCTTCTGTTCCGATCAAAACATTAAACAGGTTCTCCCCACTCAGTGATGCACCCACTGAGAAACCTGATGAAAGTGCTCTAGTTATTGGCGATTCTATTGTACGGAACGTGAATATAGAGACACCAGCCACCATAGTCAAATGTTTACCGGGAGCCAGAGCGCCTGACATCTTGGCAAATTTAAAAGTGCTGGCTAATGCTAAACGTAAATACAGTAAGATTGTTATTCATGCCGGCGCTAATGATGTTCGACTTCGCCAGTCGGAGATCACTAAAAATAACATTAAAGAGGTGTGTGAACTTGCAAGCACGATGTCAGACACTGTAATATGCTCTGGTCCCCTCCCTGCTTACCGTGGTGATGAGATGCATAGCAGATTGTCATCACTCAATGGCTGGATGTCTAAGTGGTGCCCACAGAATGACATAGGTTATATAGACAATTGGACGAGCTTTTGGGGCAGACCTGACCTGTTTAAAAGAGATGGTCTTCATCCCTCCTGGGGTGGCGCCACTCTTCTGTCTAGAAATATGGCAAATAGTCTTAGTGTTTATACTTGACTAACTGGGGCCCAGGTCAGGAAGCAGACAGACTGGCTAAACCGACCGTCTGCTAGCTGCCTCCCGTCACAGAGGTCAGTTAATTCTCAGCACATAGAGACTCTTTCACCTAGTTATCACACTATAGAGACTGTGTCTGTTCCACGAACTAGAAAATACAAAAAACGTCCAAACCAAGTTAAGGTTAACAATTTAATTGAGGTTCAACAAATAAAAAACAAATGCAATATGGATAAACAAATGATAAAGATTGGCTTATTGAATATCAGATCCATTTCTACGAAAACACTTTTTGTAAATAATATGATAACTGATCATAATATAGATGTGCTCTGCTTGACAGAAACCTGGCTAAAACCTGATGATTACATTATTTTAAATGAGTCCACCCCCCAAGATTATTGTTATAAACACGAGCCGCGTCTAAAAGGCAAAGGGGGAGGTGTTGCTTCAATTTATAATAACGTTTTCAGGATTTCTCAGAGGGCAGGCTTCAAGTATAACTCGTTTGAAGTAATGGTGCTTCATATAACATTATCCAGAGAAACCAATGTTAATGATAAATCCCCTGTTATGTTTGTACTGGCTACTGTATACAGGCCACCAGGCCACCATACAGACTTTATTAAAGAGTTTGGTGATTTTACATCCGAGTTAGTTCTGGCTGCAGATAAAGTCTTAATAGTTGGTGATTTTAATATCCATGTCGATAATGAAAAAGATGTATTGGGATCAGCATTTATAGACATTCTGAACTCTATTGGTGTTAGACAACACGTTTCAGGACCTACTCATTGTCGAAATCATACTCTAGATTTAATACTGTCACATGGAATTGATGTTGATAGTGTTGAAATTATTCAGCCAAGTGATGATATCTCAGATCATTATTTAGTTCTGTGTAAACTTCATATAGCCAAAATTGTAAATTCTACTTCTTGTTACAAGTATCGAAGAACCATCACTTCTACCACAAAAGACAGCTTTTTAAGTTATCTTCCTGATGTATCCGAATTACTTAGCATATCCAAAACCTCAGAACAACTTGATGATGTAACAGAAACTATGGACTCTCTCTTTTCTAGCACTTTAAATACAGTTGCTCCTTTACGCTTAAGAAAGGTTAAGGAAAACAGTTTGACACCATGGTATAATGAGCATACTCGCACCCTAAAGAGAGCAGCCCGAAAAATGGAGCGCAGCTGGAGGAAAACAAAACTAGAGGTATTTCGTATTGCTTGGCGGGAAAGTAGCATATCCTACCGAAAAGCATTAAAAACTGCTAGATCTGATTACTTTTCTTCTCTTTTAGAAGAAAACAAACATAACCCCAGGTATTTATTCAATACAGTGGCTAAATTAACGAAAAATAAAGCCTCAACAAGTGTTGACATTTCCCAACAGCACAGCAGTAATGACTTTATGAACTACTTTACTTCTAAAATCGATACTATTAGAGATAAAATTGCAACCATTCAGCCGTCAGCTACAGTTTCGCATCAGACAGTGCACTATAGACCCCCTGAGGAACAGTTCCACTCATTCTCTACTATAGGAGAGGAAGAATTGTATAAACTTGTTAAATCATCTAAACTTACAACATGTATGTTAGACCCTATACCATCTAAGCTCTTAAAAGAGGTGCTTCCAGAAGTCATAGGTCCTCTTCTGACTATTATTAATTCCTCATTGTTATTAGGACATGTCCCCAAAACCTTCAAACTGGCTGTTATTAAGCCTCTCATAAAAAAGCCACAACTTGACCCCAGAGAACTAGTTAATTATAGACCAATCTCGAATCTCCCTTTTCTGTCCAAGATACTAGAAAAGGTGGTATCCTCACAATTATATTCCTTCTTAGAGAAAAATGGTATATGTGAGGATTTCCAGTCAGGATTTAGACCGTATCATAGTACTGAAACTGCTCTCCTTAGAGTTACAAATGATCTGCTCTTATCATCTGATCGTGGGTGTATCTCTCTATTAGTTTTATTGGATCTTAGTGCTGCGTTTGACACAATTGACCACAACATTCTTTTGCATAGACTTGAACACTTTGTTGGCATCAGTGGAAGTGCATTAGCATGGTTTAAATCGTACTTATATGACCGCCATCAGTTCGTAGCAGTGAATGAAGATGTATCATATCGATCACAAGTGCAGTATGGAGTACCTCAAGGCTCAGTTCTAGGGCCGCTACTCTTCACGCTTTATATGTTACCCTTGGGAGATATCATCAGGAAACATGGTGTTAGCTTTCACTGTTATGCTGATGATACGCAGCTCTATATTTCCTCGCAGCCCGGTGAAACACACCAATTTGAAAAACTAATGGAATGCATAGTCGATATAAAAAATTGGATGACGAGTAATTTCTTACTGCTAAATTCAGAAAAAACAGAGGTGTTAATCATAGGGCCTAAAAACTCTACTTGTAATAACCTAGAACACTGTCTAAGACTTGATGGTTGCTCTGTCAATTCTTCGTCATCAGTTAGGAACCTAGGTGTGCTACTTGATCGCAATCTTTCCTTAGAAAGCCACGTTTCTAGCATTTGTAAAACTGCATTTTTCCATCTCAAAAATATATCTAAATTACGGCCTATGCTCTCAATGTCAAATGCAGAAATGTTAATCCATGCATTTATGACTTCAAGGTTAGACTACTGTAATGCTTTATTGGGTGGTTGTTCTGCACGCTTGGTAAACAAACTACAGCTAGTCCAAAATGCAGCAGCAAGAGTTCTTACTAGAACCAGGAAGTATGACCATATTAGCCCGGTCCTGTCCACACTGCACTGGCTCCCTATCAAACATCGTATAGATTTTAAAATATTGCTTATTACTTATAAAGCCCTGAATGGTTTAGCACCTCAGTATTTGAATGAGCTCCTTTTACATTATACTCCTCTACGTCCGCTACGTTCTCAAAACTCAGGCAATTTGATAATACCTAGAATATCAAAATCAACTGCGGGCGGCAGATCCTTTTCCTATTTGGCGCCTAAACTCTGGAATAACCTACCTAACATTGTTCGGGAGGCAGACACACTCTTGCAGTTTAAATCTAGATTAAAGACCCATCTCTTTAACCTGGCATACACATAACATACTAATATGCTTTTAATATCCAAATCCGTTAAAGGATTTTTAGGCTGCATTAATTAGGTAAACTGGAACCGGAACACTTCACATAACACCGTACTTTCTACATCATTAGAAGAATGGCATCTACGCTAATATTTGTCTGTTTCTCTCTTGTTCCGAGGTCACCGTGGCCACCAGATCCAGTCTGTGTCCAGATCAGAGGGTCACTGCAGTCACCCGGATCCAGTACGTATCCAGACCAGATGGTGGATCAGCACCTAGAAAGGACCTCTACTGCCCTGAAAGACAGCGGAGACCAGGACAACTAGAGCCCCAGATACAGATCCCCTGTAAAGACCTTGTCTCAGAGGAGCACCAGGACAAGACCACAGGAAACAGACTACTGAACTACTGGTTTTCGTCTGGTCAGAGGAGAACTGGCCCCCCAACTGAGCCTGGTTTCTCCCAAGGTTTTTTTCTCCATTCTGTCACCGATGGAGTTTCGGTTCCTTGCCGCTGTCGCCTCTGGCTTGCTTAGTTGGGGTCACTTCATCTACAGCGATATCGTTGACTTGATTGCAAATTAAAACAGACACTATTTCAACTGAACAGAGATGACATCAATGAATTCAATGATGAACTGCCTTTAACTATCATTTTGCATTATTGAGACACTGTTTTCCAAATGAATGTTGTTCAGTGCTTTGGCGCAATGTATTTTGTTTAAAGCACTATATAAATAAAGGTGATTGATTAATGCGTTTGTGCTTTTTTTTAGCACTATTGAGAAGGCAAACGAAATAGTGCAAACTGGTGTTGTGATCAAAAGTTCACTCACGCAGGTGTTTCCTCAGAGCACTCCCGCCAAGAAAATAATCCTTTCAAACGTCCCTCCATTTGTGGAAGATGAGATTATCATTCAGGAATTGTCACGATATGGAAAGATAGTTTCCCCCATCAAAAAAATTCCACTTGGATGTAAATCACCTTTAGTGAAACATCTTGTGTCTTTTAGGAGACAGGTGTTTATGATTCTTAAGAATGGCGAGGATGAACTTGACCTAGTTTTTAAATTTAAAGTAGAAGGCTTTGATTATGCTGTCTTCTGATATGACGATCAAATGTTTTAGTTGCTCGAAAATCAGGCAACTCAGTCGTAATTGCCTTGATATATTGAATAAGAACACCGAGCAGATTGATGTAGATGAAGCGGGGAGCGCTTGTTGGTGAATCCAGTCCTCCAGCCGATCGAGGAAGTGAACAGCGCGGAGACACGCGCGTCGTGTTCCACTGGTGATGATGGAGTTGTTGCGGCGGAGTCTGTGGTACCAGAGAGCATGGTGGGGTTGAGTACATTGTCTTCTGTAGACACTGTAAAGGAAAATCAGAGATTGAATGACTGTGGATTAGACATGGAAGTTGAATCAACTTTCAAAACTCCAATTAAAAGAAGAAAGAGCCGAAATGATAAAGTCAGTAAACAAGTCAAAATAGGTGATGCTGTTGAAAATGAAATCATAGTTTCGGACAACGATGACTCTGATTCTAGTGTTTCTGTGTGTTCAGAGTTCTCTGCTTGTTCTCAAAATGAAGCAGTAAATGTTTTGTACAAAGCTGAAGACATTAGTGCTTTTCTTCAGGAAACGAAAGGGCTAAAAGGTGTGCAGATTGAGGATTATTTTCCCTATCGTGCACAATTTGTGAAGGACACTAGATATTTGATAAAAGAAGGGGCTTTTTGCAGATCTCGAAGTGTACCATTTACGGAAATTTGTAAAAAAGTAAAAAAATATAAATTCCTAGAGATGAAAAGAATGCCATGGTTTAAATCCTTACACTTGTTTTTGTTGACAATGTGCTTAATTTCTGTCTTTTCCTATCTGAGTTTCTTGTTGAACTTAAATAAAACTGTGAGTCAGCTAAAAATCGGAACTCTCAATTTAAATGGAGCTAGAGATGTTCATAAAAGGATGATGTTATATGAATTTATAAATCAGAAGTCTGTTGACGTCATGTTTATACAAGAAACGCATAGTGATCAAAAAAATGAGGTGGACTGGAAAAGAGAGTGGGGTGGTCAACTCTTTCTTAGTCACAAATCCTCTGTAAGTGGAGGTGTTGCAATTCTATTTTCTAAAAATATGACTCCAGTATCTTATGAATTTGCTGAAATTGAAAAAGGTTGTTTCTTAAAAGTTATTGTTAAATTTTAAATTTTTGTTATGTTTTTTTTTTATATATTTATGCTCCTAATAGTGGAGTGGAAAGGGTTTTGTTTTTAAATTTAGTCAGCACTACTCTTAAAAGCTTAAATACAGATGATCTCCTGTTTTTAGACGGATATTTTAATTGTACAGAGAATGATAAAATAGACCGAAATCATTTAGAACCACATGTTGCATCTCAAAGAGTTGTTAAGCAACTCGTTCAAACCTTTGATCTCTGTGACGTATGGAGAAATATGCATAAAAAAATAAGGCAATACACATGGGTTCACTGTAAAGATAATTTATTGTCTTTGGCACGTCTAGATCGGTTTTACAGCTTTAAGCACCAGTTCAATATTTTTAAATCTTGTCAAATTAATCCTGTAGGTTTTTTCAGATCACAGTGCGGTTCTTTGTTCTGTATTAGTGAATTATGTGAAGTCAAGCAGTGCCTATTGCCATTTTAATACATCTTTGCTTGATGACAAACATTTTAAAGATTCTTTTACTTTTTTCTGGGATGTTTTTAAACAACAAAAGTATTTATATAGCTCTCTACAACAGTGGTGGGATTGCGGGGAAGTACAAATCAAATTTTTTTTGCCAGCAATACACTCTTAATGTTACAAGAGAAATAACTCGATCAATGAATACTTTAGAGGCTGAGATAGTTGATTTGTACAGTTTGTCTGCATCTACAGGCAAAAAAGAACATATTGAAGCTCTGACATCAAAGTAAACTTTATTTGCAAACCTGTTAGACATTAAAACACGGAGCGCTGGTTCGCTCACGTTTCCAGAATATTACACAAATGGATGCACCTTCCAAATTCTTCTTCAGTATGGAGAAAATAAATAGTCAAAGCAGAATAATTCACTCTTTGGTCTCTGATACAAGACAGGAATTGACTAAAAGGTCTGAAATAAGATAAGTTGCTGCATAGTTTTATAAAATATTATATACAGCTGATCTGATAAATGAGAAGATGACTACTAGTAGTTTTTTTGAAGGTCTGCCAAAACTCGATGTTGAGAGTAATGAAAGTTTGCAACAACCTTTGACAGAACAAGAACTTTATACAGCAATAATGGGTATGGAGAACGGGAAATCCCCCGGGATTGATGAGTTACCCATTGAGTTCTATTAAATGTTTTGGCCCATTTTAAGAGAAGATCTCTTGGTAGTTTTTGATGAAAGCCTTATTAATGGGTTTCTTCCCCTTAGTTGTAGAAGGGCAGTTATCACTTTATTGCCCAAAAAAGGTGATCTTCAAAATATGAAAAATTGGAGGCCTGTTTCTCTCCTTTGTTCAGAGTATAAAATCCTGTCTAAAACATTAGCTACAAGATTGAGTAAAGTAATAGGGAAGGTGATACACTACGATCAAACATATTGTGTACCAAATAGATCGATTTTTGATAATATAACTCTAATCAGAGATGTTTTAGAGGCTTTAAAATAGAGAATGCAGCCTGAGCCTGCGGCGACCAACAGAAATGTCTACGAGTGGAGGTGAGATCCGCCAAAGGAGAGGTGACCTGGCTAAAATTCAGAATGACCCGCCTGTAAAAATGGGCAAACCCCAGAAATCGCTGGACCGCTCTATGACTATCTGGGGTGGGCCAATCAGCAACTGCTTTTACCTTGGCAGGATCCATTCGGATTCCTTCGGGGGAAAGAATACATCCCAGGAACGGAACCGACTGTGCGTGAAACTCGCACTTCTCCACCTTGGCGAATAAACGATTCTCAAGCAGTCGCTGGAGTACTCTCCTGACGTGTTGGACATGGTCGCGCTCATTCTGGGAGAAGATCAGGATGTCATTGAGATAAACAAATACAAACCGGTCGACCATGTCTCTAAGCACGTCATTGACGAGTGCCTACACTGTAAAAAATCCAACTTACATTTTGTTTTGCAAACTCAGTTTTTAAAGTTAATTCAACAATTTAACATTAAAAAGTTGAGATAACACAGAAATGTAAGTTCAATAGGAATTTAGATCAATTTGTTACACCAAATTAATATTTCAAGTTAGAACAACTAACAACTTTAAGTTGGTTATAAGTATTGCCAACAAAGGCTGATGAGCATGCGCAGTTCGAATGCTTTTTTAAACAACGCCATTTTATTTTCTCCTCTTTCATTTTCGAGTCACCTTAAGCAGCCTCTGTTTATTCCCTCATTGTGATCGCTCTGGTAAGTATAGCTATGTGTATCAATTCACGATATGATTTAAATTAAGTTTATTCACAATATGCACTTTTGTACAACATAGGTGGCGGCAAGTTAGTCAGTTAAATTTTCCCACCTGGTCTTATTGTTGCCTCAGGTCAGACATCGCCTATTTTTTCTGCCTGACAGTTTAAATTAATCTCTCCGGTAGGTGCTGTTCTTTATATAATATTTACCATAAGAGTTGAAATGTGTTTGTTCAAAATGTGTGCTTTTGTACGCCGTTTTAGGCCGGTGACACACTGGCTGCGTGGCGTCACTGCTGCGTGCCAGAAGCGTGGTGGCTGCTTCGCGTTTTCTGTGTCTTTAGAGTTGCTTCAGGCGGCGCCCTGTTAACGTTGGTCCGTCATTGTTATCGCTCCGGTAAGCGGTGGTTCTTTGTGTATCAATTTAAGCCATGATTTAAATGAAATTTGTTCACAATATGCACATCTTTACAACGGTGTAGGTGGCGGCAAGTAAGTCATTTCAGTTTTCATGCTTTGTCTTTGAGTTGCCTGAGAAGGGTCAGACGAACGCGAGTTTTTTTTTCCTCGACAGTGCAATCGCTCTGGCAGGTAATGTTCTATGCAGGCTATGAGAATAATTAACAGTAAGGTCAGAATGTATTTGTTTACAATATGTGCTTCTGTACAGCTGCTTATGTGGCTCCAAACTTGTCAGTTCAACCTCTCCTGCTTCGTCTTCGAGAAGTCTTTTAGTCATTCGGTGGCTTTTTTTTTCCAGACAGTATCATGACTTAGGTAAGCACTGTTTTATATCATATTAAGTAAAGGGATTTAATTATTGTTAAGGATATAGAGTTTTCTTTATTTGTTTAGAATATGTTGATTTTGTACAGTTGTGTGGGTGCCTTTGAGTTTTGAATAAGGTTAAGTTATAAGTGTATTAATATTTTTTTTTAAACAAATGTAACCGTATAAGATAAGCTTGTGTGTTTTCATCTCAAAGATGTATTTTCTTCTTTTAACTTCTTTTAAATTCATGTGCTTATGTTTGCTTGGCGTGCTATAAATCTTTATGTTTTAAAAATACAAATAACTTATGAGCTATTTTAAAGCTTAAATTTATGTTTTTTTTGTGGTTTTTTTTGATATTCGTTTAACCAACTTGCTTTCTTTTAGATAGTACTTTAAAGGGATAGTTCACCCAAAAATCATAATTATGTCATTAATAACTCACTCTCATGTCGTTCCAAACCCGTGAGACCTCCATTTAAGATATTTTAGATTTAGTCCGAGAGCTCTCAGTCACTCCATTGAAGCTGTGTGTACGGTCTACTGTCCATGTCCAGAAAGGTAAGAAAAACATCATAAAAGTAGTCCATGTGACATCAGAGGGTCAGTTAGAATTTTTTAAAGCATCGAAAATACATTTTGGTACAAAAATAGCACAAACTATGACTTTATTCAGCATTGTCTTCTCTTCCATGTCTGTTGTGAGAGAGAGTTAAAAACAAAGCAGTTTGTGATATCCGGTTCATGAATGAATCATTCGATGTAACCGGATCTTTTTGAACCATTTCACCAAATCGAACTGAATTGTTTAAAATGGTTCGCGTCTCCAATAACTTTTTTTAATGTGGCTGACACTCCCTCTGAGTCAGAATAAACCAATATCCCGGAGTAATTCATTTACTCAAACAGTACACCGACTGAACTGCTGTAAAGAGAGAACTGAAGATGAACACCGAGCCAAGCCAGATAACGAACAAAACAATGACTTGTCAGTTTTCGGATCACCAGTAGTTATTTCGGACAGTTTGATTCAGTAAACCGGTTGAAGAAAACGGTTCACCGGTTCTTTTGCGCTCAAT
This sequence comes from Carassius auratus, assembly GCF_003368295.1. NCBI lineage: Eukaryota > Metazoa > Chordata > Actinopteri > Cypriniformes > Cyprinidae > Carassius > Carassius auratus. The sequence continues at coordinate 21,265,355 of NC_039259.1, read as the reverse complement.
GTAATGACATAATTGGCGACGATTGCAAGCCTTCGGTTTACCTGTGCTCATAACATTAGCACAGAATCAGTTCAGAATCAATCACCAAAAGAATCAGTTCAGTTCAGACGCTCTGTGTGTCGGTCTGCTTCAGGCTAAATCACACATGCGCAGTATCATCAGCTCCTCAGTTCTCGAATCGGACGCGTCTGACAGAAACTGTTCTTCAAATGATTCGTTCGCAAACCGGATATGACAAACTGCTTTGTTTTGAATTCTCTCATAACAGACATGGAAGAGAAGACAATGCTGAATAAAGTCGTAGTTTTTGCTATCTTTGGACCAAAATGTTTTCTTGATGCTTTAAAAAATTCTAACTGACCCTCTGATGTCACATGGAATCTAAATCTAAAATATCTTAAACTGTGTTCTGAAGATAAATAGAGGTCTTACTGGTTTGGAACGACATGAGGGTGAGTTATTAATAACATAATTATGATTTTTGGGTGAACTATCCCTTTAAGTTGTTATTTTATATTGTTCTCCAGCAATTAATTAATGTATCCCTGGTGGTAAAAATAAAATAAAATCGTATGTTGTTGCCAAAATAATTAGTTCTAACGTTATTTTGTGTGTGTGTTTTTTTTTTTATTAGGTTGATGCAGTGCAAGATATGCAGATTTGAACACCCTGCCCAGGAGGTCCTTTTGAAACATGACCAATTGTGCCACTACCAGGGAAGATACTGCCAACTACCCTGCCTCTACACAGATTGCATCTGCTCCTTTAAAACCACTGGTTGACTTCTCACCTTTTAAGATCACACAAGTGCTTATCTTCACGTGAGAGTCACTTAACATTGAATGGTGAATTGTGTGACTTTAAGGAAATTTGTAAAACGCCTTATTACTCCAAACATATAAGGAGCCATTTTTTAAAAATCATGAAACTTTAAGGTGCCCTTTTAACCAGTGTGGTTTTTGAAACACATCTGATTTCATCATCCAGTGGTCAAAATCATTGCAGCTTTTCCATTACAGACTTTAAAGCAAATATCATTATTCAAATTGCAGAGCCAAAAGACAGCGAGCCACAAACTGTTGTTATGCACACACTTTTATCACCATTGCAGTTAATTTTATATTGCTTGTGATAGATATGAAGGACAGATATGGAAGCCAATACATGTTTGACTGGACCCGTTGTTATTTTTGCACATTATTTTGGACTTGAATTTTGTGATAGTTAATTTAATTTGGAAAGCATCAAATAAAAACTGAGTAGCAGTTTTTAATATTGCAACACAAATGTGACAAATAAGCTCTTAACTTGAAAAAAACTTGCTATTGTAATTAATTTTATTGCGAATGAAATGACTTGATTTGTTTTGTGATTTTAAACTTGCTGTTCTACAAAAAAAAAAAAAAAAAAAAAAAAAAAAAAAATCATATTGATGAAATAAATGAAAAAAAATGTGATTCTGTGTATTTAAAGATTTTTTTGAAGTCCAATGTTGTACTGAGTAGCATTTAACAAATTAATTCACTCATATTGGATTGGCAGTTTTGTGCTGAACTTTAAACTGCTTGAGTAAAACCTAAAGTTCTGAAGCTGCAATGTAAAAACCAAAAAAAAATTAATTGAGAGCTCAAAAACCTTTTTGAATTTTTTTTAACTTTTTTTTTTAAAAGTAACTTCAAATATCAGGTTTTGTAAACAACTAATTGACCTTTAAGTTGAGTAAACTCAAAAATCTGTTGAAGCTGGTAGCCTCAATCATAAGTTGGGCAGATTTTTGAGTTTGCTCAACTTAAAGGTCTATTAGTTGTACAAACTTTTGTGCATGTTTAATCAACATAATATATTAAGTTAAGTTAACTTTTAGTTAAACTTTCAATTTTGTGTTTAGTTAACTTAGTCATAAGTTGGGCCAACTTAAAATTTTAAGGCAACAAACTTCAGCAGATTTTTGAGTTTGCTCAACTTAAAGGTCCGTTAGTTGTACAAACTTGATAATTTACACAATTGCAATAAACAGTAAAGTGCATATAAAATATTTGAGTGTGCAAATTGATTACTTAGTGTTCCTGGGTGAACAGTAGTGCAAGTAATAACAAGTTCACTGATTTTGCTTGTTGTAAATAAATAAATAAATCAGTCAGATGCAGTGATGAAGAGGGGGAGGAGCCTGTGTGTATGGTAGGCCCAGATTGGCTAATCGGGAGCACCGGGAAAATTCCCGGTGGGCCAGTATGTTTTTTTGGCTGCGAGGGACACAAACACACACAGTGAGCACACACCCGGAGCAGTGGGCAGCCATTTATGCTGCGGCGCCCGGGGAGCAGTTGGGGGTTCGATGCCTTGCTCAAGGGCACCTAAGTCGTGGTATTGAAGGTGGAGAGAGAGCTGTTCATGCACTCCCCCCACCTACAATTCCGTCCGGCCCGAGACTAGAACCCACAACCCTTCGATTGGGAGTCCAACCCTCTAACCATTAGACCACGACTTCCCCAAGTGTGTAGCAGAAATGATTCGAACCAGACAAATCAAAGAGTCTATCAGAGCTGTGTGCATTGAAACGAGAGCCGAACTCCTCAGGAAGTCATAAATCAGTTCTAGTGCCACAAGAACCAAGCAAGATAACCAACCAACCAACTTGTTCACACAACAGCTTTCAACATTAACACCAATAGAACAATTATTAACAATTTTAATTCGAAGAATCACATTGTTCGTGATTGAAATGCAACGCTGGACATCACATGTAAACCCAGGAGATCAAGTTAAATACTTGCATTGACTTCCCCCATCCAGCAGAACCAGACTGAAATTCCTAAGTGGGAAGGGCTTTAAACCTTTGTCTTCACAGAAAAGTCCCTTTGCCAGAGAATGGCAAAGAAACTGCTTTTTGTACATTATATATGGACCAGAATGAACTCAAAAAGACTTATAAATGAATCGTTCCATTGCTTAACTCCATATTCATTTATGTGTAACCCACACATTTGACTATCATGTATAATCACTTATTGTGTATGTCTTTTGATAACTATAGGATACATAGTCATGTCTAGTATTGATATAATCAAATTTTCTTGCTTGATGTTGTCCTGACAATCATTTATTTGTAAAATATATCATAATCATGTTATAGGAATCATGTCCAAAATTAGACCCTGTGAGGCAAGAACCACATGCTTGGTAAGATAAACAAATGATTTATGATAGCCCAGACCCAAGACCATATCTGATTGGTCAAGGCAACATTTGAGGGGTGGCCAACAAGGAAGTTTAAATACTTTGGACACCATGAAATTTTGCTTTTAGTTCGAGCATTGCTTGTGCTATCAGTCATGCCTTGCTTTTAGTCTGCTTTTAGTCCCTAGCTGCTGCTATTAGCCATGTCCGCTCTTAGCTTTTAGCTTGTAGCTTTGCTACCTAGCTTTAGCTTGTAGCATCTAGCCATGCGGTTAGTCATCATTGTTCTTTGAGCGCGGTTCCAGCGTGCCTGCCTGCTGCTACTATGCCACGATGAGAAGGAACACAACCTAGTCTCGTCAAACTTTATTTCTTTTCTTTTCCGTTTGAGAGTTTCGTGTTCTGAGTTAAGTTTTGTAACGTCGAGTCTCCGACGCCTGACCTCAACTTCGACCAGCGCACACGACTCTGCACTTTTAGCCAATGCCCAACAACCACGGGCTTCCCAAGACGTCACTTCACTACTGAACTTCCTGCAACTTGTGTGAATGTGTGAGTGCGCGCGTTTATGTGTTAGATTAGTTTATATGTCTTAGATTTATCTAATAAAGCCTTATTCATATTGAAAAGAGAAGTATCTTGTGTTTTGTGCTTACAAGTTAATGTCTTAAACTGCCGATCTTGTTACTGTGCTAATTGATAGTGTTTTCACTATAGTTTGGATATTAGTATCCAGCGCAGATTTGATGTTAAACGGCTCGTTCACTGAACCGCAGGCGCGTCTCCGTGAACAGCCGTGAAACAGTGATTCTGTTCAAATTCCCTTTAAAATCTTAAATGATTCCCTTTGAGCTAAATTGACCTGTTTACCTTACATGTGAGTAAGTGAAGGTATGACTGCAGAAAAGATCGCTTGAAGGAGGTGAGTGGGGATCGGATCAAGTTGAAAAGTAGTAGGATGATTTGACAGGAGAAGTTTGGAGACATCCATCTCTGAGAGTTGGGAGGAGGAGGAGAAGGAGTGTGCGATGGTCAGTGTGAAGTTGTCCTCAGTCTGCGGTGTGGAGAATTGATCACTGATGGATCTTGTCTTATTTGTGAAGAAAACTGCAAAGTCGTCTTCTGTAAGAGTCGATAGAGGAGGTGGTGGTGGCGGATTTAGAAGAGAAGAGAAAGTCTTGAAGAGTGTCCGAGCGTCACAACAGCTGTTAATTTTGTTGTGGTAGTAGGATGTTTTAGCCGTGAAGACATTTGCAGAGAAGGAAGAGAGGAGAGACTGATACACACTGAGGTCGGTAGAGTTTCTTGATTACTGCCATTTCCTCTCTGCAGCCCTGAGTTTGGAGGGATGATCACAGAGAACCTTGGACAGCCAGGGGGCAGATGGGGCAGTGCATGCTGATCTAGACAACAGTGGGCAAAAGTTGTCCAAGCAAGATGTTAAAGTGCAGCAAAGAGTGTCCGTAGCGCTGTTCGTGTCCAGAGCTGAAAACTGAGAGAGTGCAGGAAGTGAGGATGAAACCACAGAAGAGAGGCGAGATGGAGAGAGTGAGCGTAGCTTCCGTCGAAAGGTGACCTGCGTTGGAGTGTGAGGCGCTTCAGGAGTAAGTGCTAGGTTAGCAGTAATGAAGAAGTGGTCTGAGGTGTGCAGTGGAGCAACTGAAGAGTTATCCACAGAGCAACAGCGCATGTAGATGAGGTCCAGTTGGTTGCCTGATTTTTGAGTCGCTGTAGTAGACACTAGCTTGAGATCAAATGAGGTAAGCAGAGTTTTGAAGTCAGCAACCTGGGGTTTATCTAGGTGGATGTTGAAGTCACCAAGCAGTACCAGAGGAGGACCATCTTCAGGAAAGTCTGATAGCAGCACATCCAACTCCTCCAAGAAGTTTCCCAATTGACCTGGGGGACGATAAATGACAAATGGCATGCGATTCAAATGAACCAGTACCTGTAGGTGATGGCTGAAGATCAAATGTCCATTCTTTTGATATAAGGAGACCCGTACCTCCACCCCTCCCAGTGGTACGAGGAGTGTGGGAACAAGTGAAATTAGTGGAGAGGGCTGCAGGGGTGGCAGTATCTTCAGGTTTGATCCAAGTCTCTGTCAAGTGCCATGAGGTTGAGACTGGAATGAGTAGCAATAGAAGAAATGAAGTCTGCTTTGTTAACTGCAGACTGGCAGTTCCAGAGACCAGATGAGGTTGAGACTGGAATGAGTAGCAATAGAAGAAATGAAGTCTGCTTTGTTAACTGCAGACTGGCAGTTCCAGAGACCAACTGGAATAGAGAGCGTAGTAGTAGAGGTCAGAGGGACAGGCAGTAGGTTTGCCAGACAGGCCTTCCTGCGACCTACATAGCGTGCTCTCCGAGTGTTAGTAGTGATAGTAGAGATCTGAAAGCACATAGTGACTACAAGTGTAAGAGATATTTGAGAACAAGGTATACAAAAAGTAAAGAAAGAGGAGAAAAGCAATACTCAAGTGTCCTGTCGGTGTCCTTGCTCGGTGGAGTTACACAGATAGAGTCAATTGTCTTTACACGAGGAGGATTCACATGAGGGCTGCCGCGACCGCTGCCACGGTGAAACCTACCGCTTTTGTATTTGCCTGATTACCTGTGATTGAAGTCAGCTGGCCACGCCTCACTATTTAGCTGATCGAAACTGGGCAGTCCCGCGAACCAAGCGCCACTTTCAGCACGTATTTACCAGGGTAAGACACACACAATTTAAACCAAAAACTTTCCTAGCAATGACGATCACACAGTAGTCTAATGAGAAAACAACACAAAACACTCACAAGCTGCTGTCCTTCTCTGTTGCTCGACTGTTTCTTCTGTCTATCCATCTGTATAGTATGTTCATAGTACACCTATCTGTATATCATGCTGATAGTATTTAAAATCTGTAAATTATGTCCATAATACTTATCTGTATAGTTATAGTACCTATCCTTGTATATTCTGTACTTACTGCTTATTGCACTTCTGGTTCGATGCTAACTGCAATTTGTTGCCTTGTACCTTACATGTGCAGTGACAATAAAGTTGAATCTAATCTAATCTAATTAATGAAGCCTATGAGTTCCAAAAATAAATATAAAACCAACTCTAATTTAAATAAAACAAGTTGACAAAAAGATTGAATCCTGTATTTGGTGATAATATAGCAGAGTAAGAGATTTATAAGGTTTTTTTGTTTGTTTGTTTTTTTGTATGATGGTATTTTTTGACAGGAAACTCCACAAGTGTAAGAAGGTGCAATAAAATATTCAAATAAATAAAATATAAATAAGTAACATTTTTGGAGGAAGTAGTTACCATGTCTGAGCAAAGTCGGTACATTTTATAACAATGCACATTATCACTGAGTCAAAAGGACCTGAACACAACCTGAGGGTTTAATAACTGAAATTATACTTTAATTAAATAGAAGCAAAACTGCTAGTAGGTGGCGGCAAATCACTGGCTGAATCTGAAATCGTCCACAAAATGAAAACGGGTAAGTGAATTCAGAAACTTAGTGCACCAGAAGGACTGTCGTTTCTGCATAGTTTTTGCTTGCTGTTTATTAATCATTTTGAAGCTGGCAAACTTGTAGCTCCAGAGGTAAGATTAAAGATCATGGAAATTATGTATGAACCCAAATAAACAATTTAATAATACATTTACAATGAATTTACACCTGCATTGTATTACACTGTATAACCTGAATGAGCACTTTGTAAAATTAATGGATGGATTCTGATGAGAGATGGCACTTAATTTGGTGCATGACTCTCACAGTGAATTATGGGTATTTCTCTAGTCATTGAACATACATGATTTGCATGCTAAACAATTAGAGAATACACAGTTTTCTTTGTACTTTTAAAAATTAATTAAGTAATTAAATGGACTTAGTTGGTACTTTCCCCATCATATGTTGTTTTGTATTTTGTTCAGGCTTAAACAGAATGATGAGACATTTAGGTGCAAAAATGCATAATAGTAAACCAAAGCTTGAGGCTACAATGGCAAATATCTCCACAGCTACAGTAAATTTTCCAGGGGAACTGACATAAGCTGGTATAAATGTAATCCATACAGCACAGAATATGAGTATACTGAATGTAATGAATTTGGCTTCATTGAAGTTATCAGGCAGTGTGCGAGCCAGAAAAGCCAAAACGAAGCACAAAACAGCCAGTAGGCCAATATAACCCAAAACAGCAGAGAATCCTATAATAGAACCTAGATGACATTCAAGAATGATTTTTTCTTGATAATATTTTGTATTTCTATGTGGAAATGGGGGAGATATTGTTATCCATAGCACACAGATAAGAACCTGTATTAGTGTAAAGGCAAAAACACTGAGTCGTTGTTGTGCAGGCCCAAACAATTTCATGACATTACTACCTGGAAGTGTAGCCTTGAAGGCCATTAACACCACTATTGTTTTCCCCAGAACACAGGAGATACAGAGGACAAAGGTGATTCCAAATGCTGTGTGACGCAACATACAGGACAGCTCAGTGGGCCGACCAATGAAAGTAAGAGAACAGAGGAAACAAAGAGTCAATGAGAAGAGCAGCAGAAAGCTCAGCTCTGAGTTGTTGGCTTTAACTATGGGGGTGTCCTTCTTGATGTAAAAAAGGATGGCTACCAGCACAGTTAATCCTGCGCCAAACAGTGAGAAAAAGGCTAGCACAATACTCATAACTTCCGTGAATGACAGAAACTCTACAGCTTTTAAAACACATTCATTTTTCTCAGCATTAGACCAGTATTCCCCTTGACATTGCCTGCAGTTATTCGAATCTGAAAAGGAAGCGGTGATTACTATTTAGAGAAAAAAGGAAAATGGTCTATTTATTATTTTTAATAAATAAACATATATATTTAAGTCCCAATAAATACATTTATATTATCTGCCAATGCATTGATGAAATTAACAGTTTTTCCAAAATTACCTTGACTCTAGGGGTCTAACAACTAAAAATCAAGTCAGGAATCTTGCTGTGAATCTGGATACAGACCTTAGTTTCAGTAATGTCAAAGAAGTAACTAGTACTAGTAATCTAAAAACATGGCAATAATTAGATGTTTTGTTTACAGTCAAGACTTGGAGAAACTTGTTCATGCCTTTATCACCAGCAGGGTGGACTATTTCAATGGTCTCCTTACCGGCCTTCCCAAGAAGACCATTAGACAGCTGCAGCTCATCCAGAACGCTGTTGCCAGGATTCTGACTAGAACCAGAAAATCTGAACATATCACACCAGTTCTCAGATTCTTACACTGACTTCCAGTTACATTTAGGATTGATTTTAAAGTACTTTTACTCATTTATAAATCCCTCAATGGCCTAGGACCAAAATACATACCAGATGTTTTTCCCTGAATATAAACCTAACAGACCACTCAGATCATTATAATCAAGACAGTTAGAAATACCAAGGGTTCACACAAAACAAGGGAAGTCTGCATTTAGTTATTATGCCGCCCACAGTTGGAATCAGCTTCCAGAAGAGATCAGATGTGCTCTTAAACCTTTTAAATGAATTTTAAATTATTTTCAAAGTTTTTAAATTCCTTGTTTTATTGTTGTGATTTTTTTTTCTCTTTTATTTTAAGCAGTTTGAATTACCATTGTGTATGAAATGTGCTATATAAATAAACCTGCCTTGCCTTGCCTTATTTATAAACTCTTTCAATAAGAAACTGCACCCTGAATAGTAGAAAAAGAACACATAAAGAACAACTAACCAGTTTTCTTTGTAAATGTGAGATGGGGTGTAGGTTACCTGTTTCATTACTGATTTCTCCTTCTGCACATGGAATACAGTCATAACAGCAGACAGGTCTTCCTTTTTGTGTAGCCTTCCTAGTGCCTGGAGGACAACTCTCACTGCACACAGACCTTGGCTTCTGCATTAAAAAATATACATATGACGAGTTCATTTGCAAAAAAAAATAAAAAATAAAAATAAGACAGATAACTTTTTTTTTCTTTTTACTTTCATGAACATTCGTTAACTTTCCATAAATCCAACAGTTTTTTTTTTCTTTTCTTTTCATTTTTTTTTTTTTTTTTTTGGGCAAAAGCAAATAACACTCAGTTAATCCTTAGTAATCTCCTTAGCTGACAGTGTTGACTCTTGACAAACTTTGTTGTTGTGATTACATGCAATATATGGAGCTTTTCCTTCACTAATGTAACATGGTGCTTTAGCAAGCTTCCGTGAAAATAAAAAAATATCCATCCTCGATCACTTTTAGTCATCTTTGATGAAACTACTTTAGACAAAACTCCTCTCAGCTAGCGCAACCTGACTAGCAGCCAAATCCTGACCTGATTACTATGCGTTGAATCACTACAATGGACTTATTGGGTTGTGTTCACAAACAACAAGGATGATTGCTGGTTTCTGTAAAATATGAACTCACGATTTCTTGACAGTGGACCGGCTTTTGTGAAAAAAACTTGTTTAGGGTTCAGAATATGCTATATGTTGAACATGCTGAATATGTTACATGCTATATGCGTTATCTGTTGCAAAATAACTTTTTGTATAGTTATTTATACCTACTCTGAAAAATAAATATTGTTCAAAATAGAGTAGTGAAAGTTTGTTTGTAAGAAGCTAATGTGATATACATTTACTTGAGTCAGCTCTGTAAATCAACTGGAATACAAACATTTACAAACATTAATTCCTAGGGACAATATCTATTTCTAGAATGATTTTTAAGAATTCATTTTAAGAAAATCTCAACAAAAACTATTACCACTTGAAATTAAGGGCAATTAGTGACAAAGTGAATCAACTGGAGATTTAAGGGTCTCAGTTCTGAGTATCGTTGCTTATTTTTTATAACATTACTTTAAAATATTTATAGTTTTACTCCCAAGATATATATATATATATATATATATATATATATATATATATATATATATATATATATATATATATATATATATATATATATATATATAGTTATATTTTGCAGTGCAATTTACCTGCAGCTGTAGGACCAAAATACATACCAGATGTTTTTCCCTGAATATAAACCTAACAGACCACTCAGATCATTATAATCAAGACAGTTAGAAATACCAAGGGTTCACACAAAACAAGGGAAGTCTGCATTTAGTTATTATGCCGCCCACAGTTGGAATCAGCTTCCAGAAGAGATCAGATGTGCTCTTAATTTACCTGCAGCTGTCCTCCAACCCAGATTATGTTTTCAGTGTTGAGCACAAAGCGCTGGTCAGGGGGCAGTGAGGCATCATAATATCCCACTGTGTTAAACTGGATTGATCCATCAGAGTCCTGCTGCCAGTTCACAATTTCATACTGGGCCACTGCACCACCAGTGCTGTCAAACCATACACGATCTCCAAATTTTACAGTAAAATTTGTTTTTTTCAGAGCCTCAACCACCTAGCAATAGACAGATTTGTATTATCTTTGAAATATTTAACACCTTTTCAAATGCATAGGTATAATCTCTTGCTCTCACTGTCTGCCTCTCTAGCACTGATTTTATTTATTTTGCTTAGTATTTTTATTTTTATTTTTTTATTTACTTACCTGCTGTGGTTGTATTGTCAGGCCTTTCTCACAACCTTCTTGTTCTCTGCATTTGAGTAGACTGTGTACTGAATGTGCCACAGCATAAACTGCTTTATAGACATTGCTAGCATATCTTTGTTCTGGTACATCTTCATTATAGTTTTTCACTGGAAGAAGATCCTGATATTCACTGCAATTTAGTGCATATTGAGAAGAATTCCTCTCAGTTTGTGAACATGGAAAAGCTGTGTCCCAGAATTCTTTCATGACATAATCTGAAAACCCTTCAACATTAATTTTTCTCACTGCAAACCCCAGTGACCCTCCCAAAAATTTAAAACTCTTTGGAGTGATCAAACTATTTGCAGTAATCCATGCTTCCACTCCAATCATTTGTAGGCCTGTAATGTTCTGAATACTTAACTGCTCAAGTAGATTGTTCATCTCAAAACTGGTAAGAAATGCAACAATAACTTTTGCAGTGCCTTGTTTTATTATGTCTACCACTTTTTTTAGTTTTTCAGGCTCTGTTCGGTAGAATTTCACAGAGTACTCAACACAAATCCCCTCCTCCTGGGCTGTATTGATGAATATATTCATTCCATAGTTTCCATAATCATTGTCAGTGTTCACAGCTCCCACCCAATACCAGCCAAAGAGCTTGACCATGTATGCAAGTGCTCTGCTCTGGTGGTAATCACTAGCAATAGTCCTGAAGAAAGAGGAGTAATCTTTCCTATTACTGAGACAGTCACATGTGGCTGACTGACTTATCTTAAAGAGAAAGAGAGAAATGTAGAGAGAGAAAAGAAAGATTAGAAATCTGTAAAACAGTCATCTGAAGGGTAATTATGTCAAATATATTGGCAAGGTTTCATAGACAGGGATTAGCCTAAACCAGGATTAGGCCAAAGTTCAATTAGGACATTTAGGTATTTTTTTTATAAACATTCTTTAGAAAAAAAAAAGGATTACTGGTGTGCATCTGAAGACAAAACAAAGGCACTGACATGTTTTAAGTGCAATCAATGCAAATTTCTTTCAGTTGAAACAGCTCAGATATACATTTTCATCTAGGGCTAGGCATAAGCCTTGTGTTATTGCTCCTTACCACTGGAATTTTAAAAGATCCTGTGGTCCTGGACAGAATTACTGTGGCTGAAGACTCTGATTCTCCTATGATAGCATGAATAAGTGATTGCCCATTGCATCTGTCCTCTACTGCAAACTCATGACCATTCATCAGTGCCATAGTTGAATTCATAGAAAACAGTCTTGAACCACAGTTATCATAAATCTGGTAGCCAATAGAAACATTTGGGAGCAAACTTTCACTTCTGTTAATTTCCTCAATGGCAAAAATCATAATCTGAGCCATCCGGAAATCTCTTAGATTTACACTGTAAAACAAAATCAACAATAATAATAATAATAATTATAATTATAATAATAATAATAATAAAAAAATCTATAAATAAATACATACATATGGTTGAAAATTAGACATTAAAAAGTATTATAGTAAATGTAATCAGTACTTTCTCAAAGTTTTTAATTTAACAAACCTGGAGCATGATAGAGGCTGAGGTTTTTCTCTAAACTCAAAAGAAGATAATGTTAATTTACTGTGGACTGCAAAAATTCCTCCAATAGTTACATCTCCCTCCTTGGAAAGCAGTGGGTGCTTGGGGTCTCCCATCATTCGGCAAAGTGTGTTTACCTTTGTCTGAAGGTAATGGAAAAGGAGGAATGTGTAAAGGAAAAGAAGCATCCTAGATTGAACTCCACTTCACCTACCAATGCAAATTATCTGATACTGTATTTGCACTTTTATAGGCATAATTAATATGGACGAATGATTCTGAACACAGCCAATTAACTCATAGCTTAAATGGGTAATAAAAAAGAAAAGAAAAAAAAAAGTATTGACGATAGTAATGATATTTAAAAAAAATAAAATATATTTATCATGTTAATTAGGTGTGTAAACTCTCACGTGTGATATGTTTGTTCATAACCGACACCAGAGGCACCTTTGCACGAGACGTTCAGAAGGGAGACTCATGGGAGTAATAAAACATATGACTTTCCAGGAAAATTCCTTATATGGACAAAAGCTTCCAGCTATCACTGTAGCTGAATAAAATGCAGATTTTTTTTTTTTTTTTTTACTGATAATTAACACACAATTCCAACAGTATGGTTTATGTGTTTTCATGTCATCTCTGGCATTTTTCATAAGGACAATATTTATGTATAATGCAATGATAATTGAAAGAGCCATTAGCAGAATACTGTATAGAAGTTCACAGAAATAAATTATTTCAAAACTGGATTCACTCTATAATTCAAATTTTGATATGGTTTAATAGTTATTCTCATAAACGTATAATTTGACACTGTACTGAACACAGAAACTAACATTTTCGAAAACTGAAATCAACTGAACCATCTGATTCAAAAAATGATTAACTTTTTCAAATAACTCAAAACGCCACATGCTGGTGAGCCCTGTTGGTCAAAACGTTGTAAATGCAACAAAAACTCAAACATGTCAAAACATGATTAAATAAAGACCCAAATCAAATGTTTAACTGAAATAATAAAATGCAAATAAAGCTGCAAGTAGTGATGAAAGGGCACCTCGCATAGTTGGCATTTACTAAATCCTTCTGCTAAGTCTTTCACTTTCTTTTCTGCTACTCGCGAATTGACTATATTTTCATTTCTACTTCTTTATCTTCAGCTGTTTGTGATGCCGCTATCTGTTCCTTATCTTTGTCAGATCATGATGGAAATTTGTGCAGATTATCTTTGATCCTCCCTGTCTCGTGTGACTAGATGGCGATTTAACCCTAAATTTTTACAAGATGAAGACTTTTGTAGTCAATTCAGAAATAATTTTGCAGAGTTTATTGAAATTAACCAAGGCTCAGTGGATGATCTGCGAACACTTTGGAACGCAGTTAAAGGATTTATAAGGAATAACTCAATTTCATATGCCTCCTTCCTTCAGAAAAACTGACATAAAAAGATAGTTGAACTGGAATCACAGCTCCAGAATCTGACTAGAGTCAATCATTGTTGCTTCTCAGGCAATACACTCAGCAAAATCATGGCGATTAGGTCCGAGCTTAATTCATTACTGAGATCCAGGGCTGAATTCCTTATTCAAAGATGCAGGCAGAATTATTATTTTCAAGGAAGTAGACCAAGCCACCTTTTAGCTTTAAGAATATGCAACAGTGAGAAGTTTTTGCTAATATTTCAGCAATGAAATCCCAATCCGGGCTCATTGTGACAGACCCAAAAGACATTAATATTTATTTTCATTCTTTTTACTCTTACCTCTATACTTCTTCTGCTGTTGGTGACCCTGACTCTTTTGCATTCTCTCTGTCCAACCTTGATTTACCTAGGCTGTCAGATTCAGATTCTGATTACCTGGATGAACCAATTACAGTTCAGGAGCTGGAGATAGCAATTTGATCTATGAACAAAGGGAAATCCCCAGGTTTAGATGGTATTCCTGTCAAATTGTATACTACTTTTTGGTTGGATTTAGGCCCCCTAATTTTTTTTCAGTTACTCAAGGTTTATTTCATGCTAAGGTACTATCTCGTTGTCTAGAGAAATATATGAACAGGCTAGTTCACCATGACAAAAAAAGGGTTAATTTAATCTCGCTCTGCTTCAGATAACTTACGGAGGTTATATCATATTATTAATTAAACTAATAGTTTGTCCTCCCCTTGTGCAGTATTATCTCTAGATGCAATGAAAGCTTTCGACCAGCTAGAATGGAACTATTCATGGGCGGTTTTACAGCATCTGGGCCTAGGATCGAGTTTCATAAACATGATAAAAGTTCTGTACGCCAATCCAGCAGCCTCTGTTCTCACTGGTTCTGTCTGCTCTAACCCATTCTTTATACGTCGAGGTACTCGTCAGGGTTGCCCGCTTTCTCCTCTGTGATTTCCCTTATCCTTGGAACCCTTAGCTCAAGCAGTCCGACCAGGACCTGAAGTTAACTTTTTTGACCACCGGCCACTGTGGCAGGTGGATTTAAAAATCCACCTGCCACAGTAACTTTTTACCAGCCAATTTCTTTATGCCATTTTTTTTTTTGCCTCATAAAGGTTAAAAATAGATAATCACACAAACATTGTTCTTTAACTTGTAAGAATACACATTTAAGTGCTGTCAAGTTATTAGCGAAATCTTTTTAAGTAATAATAACTCTTAGACTATAATTTAAAAAAAAAAATCATTTTAATTCATTGATTTGCTGTGTCACACAGACATATTCATATGTCATAGTCATATATACTGACTGCTGCTAATCTGAGTCCACAAAAAAGGAGCAGATGCACTCCTCTTCCTCAACCTCTGCTGCAGCTGCATCTTCCATAAGGTTTGGTCTCCTTGACCTTATGCTGTTGGCATGCCACATCTCAACTGCTGTGCTAGGGTCAAAGTCTTTGATTGAAAGGGAGTACAGATGGACAAAGAGCAGGTCAGACAGTGTCTCACATTTGAGACTGCACCGCCAATCAGACTTTACCATCTTAATTACATTAAACCCACGCTCACAGTCTGCTATTTATGCAGGCATGCATAACACCAGATCCACAAGGTCCAGGAAGTCAGGGCATGTCTCCCTCAGCATCCTGTTAACTTCAGCCCAGGTAATTTTCTCTGGTGTCTGTGGCTCCTTGTAGAGGCAGGACTTGATGGTGGTCCACTGGTCTGCAATCAGACTGACATCAACTCCAGAAGAGATCAATATCGGCTTGAAGTGACTTGTGAGCCTGTCCACTTCTGAATAACCAAAGTCTGAAATTATATAAAAAAGATTATTTTAAAAGTTTGTAGTAGAAGTGTATGTTGTTTTGAGTGAACCCCTTAAACCCCCTTAAGAAATGGTCCAAGGCCCTCAATAGGTGAGAGACCCACCTTGTACCTCCTACTCTGGTGGGAATCAGTGGTTTTATCCCTTGCACTGAGAAACTGTCCTTTAATTTGGCTCTGTTCAGTGGGCTCCTGTGATAGAGGGTGAACAGGCCGTCAAAAGGTCCTCAACTTTCCTACAATGACTGTTGGTCTTCATTATAGCTTTAAATGCCAACTCAAGGCGGTGTGCCATGCAGTGGACTCCTAAAATGTACGTCCTTTCCCCATGAAGCCTGCTGAAACAAGGCCTAGATATTTAAATTCCTTCACTACTTTTTTTTTACTCTGATTTGCATAAATGCATGGAAAGGAGGACTTCAGTCGTTGTGTTTTGGTAAAATACATTGCTACTGTTTTATTTACATTTAGTGTGAGCGAGGCAGAAGAAAGCCAATTTAAGATGTTTCCGATAACATTGGTTAGTTTATTAGCTACACTGGTCGCATCGCTTCCATGCAAGTAAACTACAGTATCGTCCGCGTACATCTGCATGTCCACCTCACCGCACACTGAAGGAAGATCATTTATGTAAAGCGCGAACAGCAATGGCCCAAGAACAGAGCCTTGTGGGACACCGATGTCATTAGCCTTAGATGTTGATAACGTACTTTTAACTCTTACGCACTGGACACGGTCACTGAGATATGATTCTACCCACTGTAGTGCACTTAGTGATAAATTATAGTTGCTCAGCTTCCTCAGTAGCACAGAGTGGTTGACCATGTCAAACGCCTTGCTTAGATCCAAAAACACAGATCTAAACACGGATCTACTTTCTCTGCAATCTTTGAGACAACAGGAAGTATGCTAATCGGCCCGTAATTGCAGACCTCATATTTGTCCCCCGATTTGAATACTGGAGTGATTACTGCGGTTTTAAAAGCACTGGGAAAAAAGCTTTCTTCTATTGATTTATTTATCAGGTATGTGATAGGAGTTACAAAAATGTATTTATGTTTTTTTTAAGGAGAGCATTCTCCATTCCCCAAATATCTTTACTTTTAGAATATGTCAATGATTGCATAAATTTTTTTATTTCAAATTTGTTTGCCAATTTAAAATTTAGCATGTTTTGTTCACATGAAATACAATCAGACTTTGTACATAAATCAATACAATCAGATGCTCGTACATAATTATTTGAGTCTCTATTTTGAATTCCCAGTTCTTTGACTGATTCTATGAAGTAATTATTAAAATGATTCGCCACTGTTTGAGCATCAGTTTCCAGATTTCCATTAATATTAATTTCTAATTTATGATCTTTACAACTCTTCCGACCAGTTACTTTATCAATGGTTTGCCACAGTCTTTTAGAATTTCATTTTGCTTGTTCAATTAACCCTCTGGGGTTCTTCATTTATGAGTCACACTCAGGACCTTCGGGTCAAAAATGACCCGGAAGGCGGGATTCAGGTATACTTTTTTTTTTCAGTAAAATCAAATGTATTTTTGTTCAATAATATTTTTTTCTTTCTTTTTTGGTGTTTTGAGAGAATTATATGATAATAATGATTTTTTTATGCAATAATTATGATAATTTTTTTCCCATTGAATATAATAGAAAGTTTATATTATATATATATATATATATATATATATATATATATATATATGTGTGTGTGTGTGTGTGTGTGTGTGTGTGTGTGTGTGTGTGTGTGTGTGTGTGTGTGT
Organism: Carassius auratus; assembly: GCF_003368295.1. Classification (NCBI taxonomy): domain Eukaryota; kingdom Metazoa; phylum Chordata; class Actinopteri; order Cypriniformes; family Cyprinidae; genus Carassius; species Carassius auratus. Next base: position 21,247,989 of record NC_039259.1, on the reverse strand, counting down.
GTGTGTGTGAATTTTTTAAAAAAAATTTTATTAATGCTGTATTTTATTTTAAAGTACAGCCAAAGCCTATAGAAAACAATTTTTGAAATTAGATTGGTGCCATCTGGTGGACAAATTAAGCATTTTTATCATGCAATAGCACTTTTTTACCACTATAGAGAATTTACAGCTCTCTGTAGAAAGGCTTGTGAATTCTAGTGATTTTTGCACATATTTGCCTATTTATTTCAGGTTGTGGATTTTAATATATAATCACAGATTCTCAAAGACTTTTGTTGGACTTTTTTTGGTTGGTTGGTTAAAATGGTAATTTCAAGTGCCAGTTTTACTTTATAATACAGTCAAACCTGAACATTGCACTAGAAAGAGAATAAAAATGGAAAGCAATTTGTTACCCACTGTTTAAATTCTAACTTATAAAAAAAAAAAAAAATACACCATTTCAATCATAACATATTTTTATTAACCTTTTATTATAAACATTTCCATTAAATTTATTTTTTTGCAATTCAATGAACAGTAACTCTTCAAAATTGCCAACAGCAATTATGAACAAAAAACAAAAATAACAGCAAACGTATTATAATTTTCAAACAGTACATGTAAATGGAAAATAGAAAATAAAAAAGTGTTTTAAATATCATCATAACTAAATATTTACATATTATTATGTCCATATTATTTAAATTGAATGAACAGTAACTCTTATTCAAAATTGCCAATGGGCAATTATGAACAAAACTAAACTAACAGTTATCAAACTAAATTAATTATACTAAATATAAACTAAAAATGATTGTGTGCATGTGCGTGTGTGTGTGCGCCTGTTCAAGAGAGAGAGAGACATAGTATGTGACTTTTGAATTTTGGACCCAATGTCTCCTCTTTATTTTATTCATTGATTTTATTTCACATATTCTCATATTTCTCTGTTACAGGCTCAACAGTCTAGTATTTCCTTGTGTGTGTGTCAACAGATGCTGTGATTGGCTTCATGATTTTATAAACAGGTGCTGCAATAGGCCTGGAGGTTACTAGGGAAGAATTCCATCCTTTGACCTTACCATGTTTGTGCATGTGTGCGTGCGTGCGTGCATGCTTGTGTGTGTGTGTGTTGAAGAGAGAGACATGGTGTGTGACTTTTGCATTTTGGATCCAATGTCTCCCCTTTATTTGATTCATTGATTTTATTTCACATATTGTCACATTTCTCTGTTACAGTTTCACCAGTCTCATATTTCCCTATGTGTGTGTGTGTGTGTGTGTGTGTGTGTGTGTGAGTGTGTCTATTTAGCAATTCTGATGGTTTACAGCCTCGTGCTTTCATTGCTGTGCACTTTAGTTCTTACATTGATGAATAATTGCTTTTATTTCACACATTTCCTAAATTAGCTTTTGCAATGACACACTTTCATTTGTATGTGGGTGTGTTTTTGTGTGTATGAGTGTGTGTGTGTGTGTGAATTTTTTTGTCTGTTTTGCACTCTTGATGTTTTAGAGATTCACCCCTTCACTGTTGTGTGCTTTTTTTTCTGCATCGTGGCTGATTTGTAGATTGTACACACAAAAAAACTCAGTATTTTCATATTTTTGCCAAATTCCCATTCATTTCCTATGGCGTGTCATTTTTGACCCGAAGACCCTGAGTGTGACTAATTTTTTTACGACCACTTAGACTTTTCTTTTTGGGTCATAAATGACCGAAGAACCCCAGAGGGTTTAAATTCATAAAAAAATGTTCTTTAGTTATTCGTAACAGTGTGGTAACTTTGTTTCTGAGCTCTCTGTACAAAAGCGAGTCTGTCAAAAGGCCTGTTTTCAAGGACATTTTAAGTGCTACATCTCTTAGTTTCATTAAATTCCACACTGTCTCATTCATCAAGGGAAGAGGTGTTTTACCTTTGATCTTCCTAGATGATTCTTTGGAATATTTTAATAGGAGATCACTAAAGGTTATCATAAAGTCATTACTTGCTAATTGGCAATTTTTGCCACTAGTTATCTGATTCCATTGAATTTGTTCTATTTCATTATAAAACAATTCCAAGTCTCTTTTTGAGATATATGAAGCCCCTGAATTGATACCAATTCTATTAGCAGTTTTATATCTCACTTTTGATAACCTGCTGACTATCAAAGTAAGGTTGTGGTCAGATAGACCAGTTATCAGGTTATAGGATTTTGCAATTTGTTCTTCTCTATTTGTGAATATAAGATCAATCAATGTTTGAGATGATTTTGTTATACGAGTTGCATTCTTTATAATGTGAGCCATGTGAAACTTAATTGTTATTTGTTTTATTTTATTTTTCTGCAGCTTTTATCTAGCCAATTGATATTAAAATATCCTAGCAAAATAATTTCCTTATTGTTAAATTTTTTAAGTATCTCAGTGAGATGGGTAAAGAAAATATCCTTTGAGGTTTTCAATTAATTTACAGTCAAACCTCTCTTTGACATATGTCATTACTCCACTACCTTTTCCTTGTTTTCGGTCACATTTAAAAACATTATACCCTTGTACATAAAAGACAGTCTGTGGAGTTGATGGTTTTAAAGGGGGGTGAAATGCTATTTCATGCATACTGAGTTTTTTACACTGTTAAAGAGCTGGATTCCCTAAACATGGACAAATTTCAAAAAGTAAGTTGTACGTTTGAAGGAGTATTTTTGTTCCAAAAATACTCCTTCCGGTTTGTCACAAGTTTCGGAAAGTTTTTTTCGAGTATGGCTCTGTGTGACGTTAGATGGAACGGAATTTCCTTATATGGGTCCTGAGGGCACTTCTGCCGGAAGAGCGCGCGCTCCCGTATAGCAGAGCACTGAGAGCAGAGACATTCACTGATCAGAGCGAGATGTGTCACAGAATGTCACAGAAGAAGTGTGTTTTTGGTTGCCAGGGCAAGACAACCCTGCACAGATTAACAAAAAAAAAAAAAACAGCATTAAGGGACGAGTGGATGGAGTTTATATTTACAGAGCATCAACGGAGTTGTGCAAGTGTTTTTGTTTGTTTCCTGCATTTCGAATATGCTTGTTTTACAAACAAGGCCCAGTTTGACGCCGGATTTGCACATCGTTTATTTCTTAAGGATAATGCAGTCCCAACGAAAAAGGGTCACGATCATGTGTTGGAACCGCAGGCGGTGAGTAAAACTGCTTCAAATATCTCTGTGTTGTTAAATTAGCTATCGGCGCATAAGCGTAAGTAAACAACATGCAATGTTGTCATCAAACTGCACTTTCCACATGTACAGCTTAAAAAAAAAAAGAAAAAAAAAAGATGACATAAAGTGGAACTTAGTCATTTTCCAAAACCGCTAAGCAAATATATACAGTTTCAGTACATACCACACAGAGACCTTGTTGCTGATGCTGCTCTTGTTAAATTTCAGCCTCTGGATCTGATTCTGGATCATAAATATACGCTGAATCTGACTGTTAGCCATGGTTTGTTTTGGATGTTTTTTTCCTCACGGTAATGTCACAGCTTCCAAACGCTCTCAACGCAAAAACTTACTCGCGCTCGTGATTCTTTAGCTCCGCCCACACGTCACGCCTCCAGCCGGTTGTGTTTTTCCGGGAAAAATCGGTACAGACTATCTTTCTCTTATAAATATAATAAAACTAAAGACTTTTTGGAGTTATGAAGGATGCAGTACTACTCTGTAGGTACTCAAGATTAACAGGATATTGAGTGAAAACAAGCATTTCACCCCCCCCCCCCCCCCCCCCCCCCCTTTAACCAAGTCTCTGACAGACACAAAAAATCCAAATTGGAGTCTGTCAGCAAATGCTCCAGTTGCTCAGTCTTTGACACAACACTCCTAATTTTCAAATGTCCACCAAGAATACCCTTTGTTTTAACTTTGGGGTCTCAGGGTATTTTTGCATGATTTACGGTCTGAAACAACCTAAATGTTGTCTGCTTTAAGGCCGCACGGTCTGTACATGGGTCTGTATCCATTAAGTCCGAATAAACACGGGATATTAAAGGGTTAACCGAAGCGTTTTTGTCTTTCGCTTTCACAGTTTGTTGAGGCGTATCTGTGTTTGTAAATGTAAGAGCACGTCCTTTCACCTCAATGGAAGTTGTTGAATCATGTAAAGGCAGCGCGCCACCATTTCCAATAGTCAAACCGTAATTCCTGGCTTGAACACATCCTGAGGTTGATGTCCCCACCAGGATAGAAAAACAGGTACACACACACACACGCACACATTTTGAGCTAAAATCCAACGAAATGGCGGACTAAAAAAAAAAAAACAACAGATGCAAAAAATAACAACTAATGAATCACTCAATTTAATTGGCTACCAGCCAATGTGGCAGGTAGATTGACAGTTTTACCCGCCAATTGCAAAATTTAACTGCATTTTGGCGCGTGGTCGGGTGTTAATTTCAGGCGCTGGGTCCAACTATCTGAAACTATTTCTCCATTAGTATTAGGAATACTCATCATCATATTTCTTTATTCGCTGATGATATCTTATTGTTTCTGGAGAAGCCGTCACATTGTATTCCCCATGTATTGAATTTATTGGACCATTTTGGATTTCTCTCTGGTTTAAAATTAATTGGAGTAAGTTATAGTGTATCCATATAAATTGAAGCATCTTGTTTTTTCAGGGGTTCCGTTTAGGCAGTGTAAATCTAGGTTTGGTCCCATTGTATCTCATCTCCTTTCTACATGGAGGGATGTTGAAAGACGTTTACAACTAGTTGAAATTTGGCATAAGCATATGCCAATTTTTCACAATAATAATCTTATGTCAGGCAATACTCCATTCCATTGTCCGCAATGGACGCATCACAAAGTAAACACTCTGGGAGATATTTATGATGATAGTGGTTTACAATCCTTCCAGAATCTCAAAACTCAATATAATCTGCCTGGCATTTCTATTTTTTATGTATTTGCGCATTAGATCGGCCCTACGGGCATATGGGGTGCCCTGGAACTCTCAACTGTCTATTCACCCTTTGCACAAACTAATCCTTCCCTCTAAGGAATCTCCCTCCTCTGCTTCTGTCATCTATCTTTTTCTTCTTGAGCATTCTTCCAAACCTTTATCTATTACAACTGTTTGGGCTAAGGATCTTAATGAGGATGTGCATGTTTTATTTTCGAATCAGATATGGGGAATTTTTAAACTGTCTTCTAAAAACCCAAACCACCAAATGATTCATTGGAAACTGCCGCATAGGGTTTACTTGACTCCAAAGAAACATTAACATATTAATCTGTCTTCTTCTCCTAAGTGTATTCTCTGTTTGCAATGCACATTTTTGCATTTTGCATCTCTCCTTTTTGGATTCAGCTCTCACATGAACTTTCTTATTTGTTGGGTACTGAGATATGTTTGTCTCAATGCCATTTTTTTATGAATGACTTTTGAGACCTCACTTTGTCCGTCCAACAAAGATGTTTACTGTTAGCTGCTCTCACTGCAGCAAAAAAGTTGCTAGTCAATCGTTGGAATCCTGCTCATACAATGGACAGAAGAACCTGGGCGGTTTATTTGTTAGACATTATATCAATGGAACTCTCAACTTCTCGTATACATGGATCTAATGTAAAAACTGTTAATTTATGGCATTCATCTTTTAATGTTGTAGGTCTTTGTAAATAAAATTCTATTGAATTTTATTTATTAATATTACTTAATTTACTTTTATTATTGTTTATTTTACTTTATGTATTTATTATTTTTCATCTCTAATCTTTAGTCTATCGGGGGGGGGGGGGGGTATGGGTTGGGATGGGTTCTACATTTGCGCAGATGCTTTTTGTGTTGTACTGTTGTTTACAAAAGAAAATTAAATAAACAGTTGTTAAAAAAAAGAGAATGCCTCCAAATAAGTGCATTTTTGGATGTGAGGGAAAGTTTACCGTGTTCAGCTTCCCCAAGAACCCAGCATTACATGAACAGTGTTATGTCTGGTGCGGAAAGAAAGGCAGAGAATCCAATAGCGAGTTAAAGACAGGTTTATTATACTCACTGTCTGTTTGTTTGTTTGTTTGTTTTTTAGGTTGTAAAATATAACTTAATTCACACCATATTTCTGATATTATCGATCAATCTTATCAGATTAACTTTGATCGTTCACTCTTCCGTGACTGCAGTACACCTGCAAAGCGTTAGCACTCGTTAGCTTGTCATTAGCGTTTTCTTTTCTCCTCTCCTCTCTCACGCTGCAGTTTTTCACAAGTTCATCAAACAACCGCAGTAAGAATATTTCATCAAGCACGGTGAGTAATGGCTTCTCCTACTATCGTTATTTGCACCTCTTGCCACATGTACAGTTTATCTATCTCTGTCGCTGATGAGGGATTTACAAGTGATAAATGCAGGGAAATGGTTAGGCTGACAGAGAAGATTTCAGAATTAGAGACACGCATCCAAACTTTAATTGAGGACAGTAAGAATGTTAGGGCTCTAGATAAGGCTTTGGATGCGTCTAGCTCAGGGATTCCTGTACATTGTCCGGTTCCAGCAACAGAGCCCCTGCAGCAGGGCAACTGGGTGACGGTGAGGCAGCGTAGTCATGGGTCAAAACACCGCTCTTCTGTTCTGATCAAAACATTAAACAGGTTCTCCCCACTCAGTGATGCACCCACTGAGAAACCTGATGAAAGTGCTCTAGTTATTGGTGATTCTATTGTACGGAACGTGAATATAGAGACACCAGCCACCATAGTCAAATGTTTACCGGGAGCCAGAGCGCCTGACATCTTGGCAAATTTAAAAGTGCTGGCTAATGCTAAACGTAAATACAGATTGTTATTCATGCTGGCGCTAATGATGTTCGACTTCGCCAGTCGGAGATCACTAAAAATAACTTTAAAGAGGTGTGTGAACTTGCAAGCACGATGTCAGACACTGTAATATGCTCTGGTCCCCTCCCTGCTTACCGTGGTGACGAGATGCATAGCAGATTGTCATCACTCAATGGCTGGATGTCTAAGTGGTGCCCACAGAATAACATAGGTTTCATAGACAATTGGACGAGCTTTTGGGGCAGACCTGACCTGTTTAAAAGAGATGGTCTTCATCCCTCCTGGGGTGGCGCCACTCTTCTGTCTAGAAATATGGCACATAGTCTTAGTGTTTATACTTGACTAACTGGGGCCCAGGTCAGGAAGCAGACAGACTGGCTAAACCGACCGTCTGCTAGCTGCCTCCCGTCACAGAGGTCAGTTAATTCTCAGCACATAGAGACTCTTTCACCTAGATATCACACTATAGAGACTGTGTCTGTTCCCCGAACTAGAAAATACAAAAAACTTCCAAACCAAGTTAAGGTTAACAATTTAATTGAGGTTCAACAAATAAAAAACATATGCAATATGGATAAACAAATGATAAAGATTGGCTTATTGAATATCAGATCCATTTCTACGAAAACACTTGGCTAAAACCTGATGATTACATTATTTTAAATGAGTCCACCCCCCAAGATTACTGTTATAAACATGAGCCGCGTGTAAAAGGCAAAGGGGGAGGAGTTGCTTCAATTTATAACAACGTTTTCAGGATTTCCCAGAGGGCAGGCTTCAAGTATAACTCGTTTGAAGTAATGGTGCTTCATATAACATTATCCAGAGAAACCAATGTTAATGATAAATCCCCTGTTATGTTTGTATTGGCTACTGTATACAGGCCACCAGGCCACCATACAGACTTTATTAAAGAGTTTGGTGATTTTACATCCGAGTTAGTTCTGGCTGCAGATAAAGTTTTAATAGTTGGTGATTTTAATATCCATGTCGATAATGAAAAAGATGCATTGGGATCAGCATTTATAGACATTCTGAACTCTATTGGTGTTAGACAACACGTTTCAGGACCTACTCATTGCCGAAATCATACTCTAGATTTAATACTGTCACATGGAATTGATGTTGATAGTGTTGAAATTATTCAGCCAAGTGATGATATCTCAGATCATTATTTAGTTCTGTGTAAACTTCATAAAGCCAAAATTGTAAATTCTACTTCTTGTTACAAGTATCGAAGAACCATCACTTCTACCACAAAAGACTGCTTTTTAAGTTATCTTCCTGATGTATCCAAATTCCTTAGCATATCCCAAACCTCAGAACAACTTGATGATGTAACAGGAACTATGGACTCTCTCTTTTCTAGTACTTTAAATACAGTTGCTCCTTTACGCTTAAGGAAGGTTAAGGAAAACAGTTTGACACCATGGTATAATGAGCATACTCGCACCCTAAAGAGAGCAGCCCGAAAAATGGAGCGCAGCTGGAGGAAAACAAAACTAGAGGTATTTCGTATTGCTTGGCGGGAAAGTAGCATATCCTATAGAAAAGCATTAAAAACTGCTAGATCTGATTACTTTTCTTCTCTTTTAGAAGAAAACAAACATAACCCCAGGTATTTATTCAATACAGTGGCTAAATTAACGAAAAATAAAGCCTCAAAAAGTGTTGACATTTCCCAACACCACAACAGTAATGACTTTATGAACTACTTTACTTCTAAAATCGATACTATTAGAGATAAAATTGCAACCATTCAGCCGTCAGCTACAGTATCACAACAGACAGTGCACTATAGACCCCCTGAGGAACAGTTCCACTCATTCTCTACTATAGGAGAGGAAGAATTGTATAAACTTGTTAAATCATCTAAACCAACAACATGTATGTTAGACCCTATACCATCTAAGCTCCTAAAAGAGGTGCTTCCAGAAGTCATAGGTCCTCTTCTGACTATTATTAATTCCTCATTGTCATTAGGATATGTCCCCAAAACCTTCAAACTGGCTGTTATTAAGCCTCTCATCAAAAAACCACAACTTGACCCCAGAGAACTTGTTAATTATAGACCAATCTCGAATCTCCCTTTTCTGTCCAAGATACTAGAAAAGGCGGTATCCTCACAATTATATTCCTTCTTAGAGAAAAATGGTATATGTGAGGATTTCCAGTCAGGATTTAGACCGTATCATAGTACTGAGACTGCTCTCCTTAGAGTTACAAATGATCTGCTCTTATCATCTGATCGTGGGTGTATCTCTCTATTAGTTTTATTGGATCTTAGTGCTGCGTTTGACACAATTGACCACAACATTCTTTTGCATAGACTTGATCACTTTGTTGGCATCCGTGGAAGTGCATTAGCATGGTTTAAATCGTACTTATATGACCGCCATCAGTTCGTAGCAGTGAATGAAGATGTATCATATCGATCACAAGTGCAGTATGGAGTACCTCAAGGCTCAGTACTAGGGCCGCTACTCTTCACGCTTTATATGTTACCCTTGGGAGATATCATCAGGAAACATGGAGTTAGATTTCACTGTTATGCTGATGATACTCAGCTCTATATTTCCTCGCAGCCCGGTGAAACACACCAATTTGAAAAACTAATGGAATGCATAGTCGATATAAAAAATTGGATGACGAGTAATTTCTTACTGCTAAATAAAATAGAAAAAACTGAGGTGTTAATCATAGGTCCTAAAAACTCTGCTTGTAATAACCTTGCTTGTAATAACCTAGAACAATGTCTAAGACTTGATGGTTGCTCTGTCAATTCTTCGTCATCAGTTAGGAACCTAGGTGTGCTACTTGATCGCAATCTTTCCTTAGAAAGCCACGTTTCTAGCATTTGTAAAACTGCATTTTTCCATCTCAAAAATATATCTAAATTACGGCCTATGCTCTCAATGTCAAATGCAGAAATGTTAATCCATGCATTTATGACCTCAAGGTTAGACTATTGTAATGCTTTATTGGGAGGTTGTTCTGCACGCTTGGTAAACAAACTACAGCTAGTCCAAAATGCAGCAGCAAGAGTTCTTACTAGAACCAGGAAGTATGACCATATTAGCCCGGTCCTGTCCACACTGCACTGGCTCCCTATCAAACATCGTATAGATTTTAAAATATTGCTTATTACTTATAAAGCCCTGAATGGTTTAGCACCTCAGTATTTGAATGAGCTCCTTTTACATTATACTCCTCTACGTCCGCTACGTTCTCAAAACTCAGGCAATTTGATAATACCTAGAATATCAAAATCAACTGCCGGTGGCAGATCCTTTTCCTATTTGGCGCCTAAACTCTGGAATAACCTACCTAACATTGTTCGGGAGGCAGACACACTCTTGCAGTTTAAATCTAGATTAAAGACCCATCTCTTTAACCTGGCATACACATAACATACTAATATGCTTTTAACATCCAAATCCGTTAAAGGATTTTTAGGCTGCATTAATTAGGTAAACCGGAACCGGAAACACTTCACATAACACCGTACTTTCTACATCATTAGAAGAATGGCATCTACGCTAATATTTGTCTGTTTCTCTCTTGTTCCGAGGTCACCGTGGCCACCAGATCCAGTCTTTTTCCAGATCAGAGGGTCACTGCAGTCGCCTGGATCCAGTACGTATCCAGACCAGATGGTGGATCAGCACCTAGAAAGGACCTCTACTGCCCTGAAAGACAGCGGAGACCAGGACTGAAGCCCCAGATACAGATCCCCTGTAAAGACCTTGTCTCAGAGGACCACCAGGACAAGACCACAGGAAACAGATGATTCTTCTGCACAATCTGACTTTGCTGCAGCCTGGAATTGAACTACTGGTTTCGTCTGGTCAGAGGAGAACTGGCCCCCCAACTGAGCCTGGTTTCTCCCAAGGTTTTTTTTCTCCATTCTGTCACCGATGGAGTTTCGGTTCCTTGCCGCTGTCGCCTCTGGCTTGCTTAGTTGGGGTCACTTCATCTACAGCGATATTATTGACTTGATTGCAAATAAATGCACAGACACTATTTAAACTGAACAGAGATGACATCACTGAATTCAATGATGAACTGCCTTTAACTATCATTTTGCATTATTGAGACACTGTTTTCCAAATGAATGTTGTTCAGTGCTTTGACGCAATGTATTTTGTTTAAAGCACTATATAAATAAAGGTGATTGATACTCAAGCACCCGTCAAATAATAATGACAATTTCGCTGGACGAAGCACAGATGAGTGAAGACGGGCTGTGAGGCAGGCAGGCAGAATGAGGATACCACCGCCCAGGACAGCGATGCAGGCAAGCAATGGGCGAACTAGGTTAACAGGCAGGTTAATATGGGAGTGAAAAAAGGTTTAAATTTGGAGACGAGGAATGTTCTTGGATGAAAGCCACACTTTTTGACCCACAACGTATGCGGGAGGCTTAGACCAATGGCGATCGAATTGGGCCTTGGTGTGTCCTCCCACCTGGAGCCGACACTGGCAATGAGTTATATGCGTACTCAACCCAATAAATTTGCTGACTCTAGGAGGAAGGGTTCCTAGAAACTAAACATCGCAACACTCTCTCAAGATCCTGGTTGGCCCGCTCGGTTTGGCCATTGCTCTAGGGATGGAAACCCGAGGACAGACTAACCGTAGCCCCCAGTAATTTACAAAATTCCAGACAAAATTTGGATACAAATTGGGGCCCCCTATTGGAAACCACGTCCATCGGAAGGCCATGTAAACGAAAGACGTGATCTACGACAGCCACCACTGTCTCCTTGGCAGAAGGTAATTAGGGCAAGGGAATGAAATTAACCATTTTCGAGAACCTGTCCACCATGGTCAAAACGACCGTCTTGCCCTGGGAAGGCAGGGGTGCGGTAATAAAATCTAGAGCAATGTGGGACCAGGGTCTCGAAGGAACAGACAGCGGCTGGAGTAACCCATCTGGGGAGCGATTGGAAATCTTACCCATGGCACAAACCGAACAAGCCAAAACAAACTCCCGGATGTCGCGAGCCATACCAGGCCATCAGAACCATTGCTTAATCAAAAACTTGGTTCTATTAACTCCTGGATGACAAGCTACATTGGAACCATGGCCCCATTGTATGATGTCGGACCGAACTCCCTCAGGCAGAAATAATCGACCCAGTGGACCTCCGGGCGGAGGCGTTACCCCTTCTAAGGCCGTCATGACCTTCAATTCGATCTCCCATCTGATTGTGGAGATGACTAATCTCTCAGGAAAAATAAACTCGGGAGTAGACGGGTAAACACGTGATAAAGCATCGGGTTTGATGTTCTTAAAACCTTGGCGGTATTACAGAGAAAAATCAAAACATCCGAAAAAGGCCCACCGAGCCTGCCTAGAGTTGGGTCTTTTAGCCGATCTGATGTATTCCAGATTCTTATGATCAGTCCATACTATAAAAGGAACCCCCGACCCTTCTAACCAGTGATGCCATTCTTCCAATCCAAGCTTGACTGCCAACAATTCCCTGTTGCCAATGTCGTAATTGCATTCGGCTGGTGATAAGCGATGGGAATAAAATGCGCATGGATGCATTTTGTTGTCTGAGGAAGAGCGCTGGGAGAGAACCTCACCTTCCCCCACCTCTGACGCATCCACCTCCACCACAAACTGACCTGATGGATCAGGGAAGAATGGGAGCCGAAACAAAGCGGCTCTTCAGTTTGGAAAATGTAGCTTCGGCTACACCAGACCACCTTAACGTCGTTCTGGGGGAGGTCAACGCTGTCAGAGGCACGGCTAGTTGGCTGAAATTACGAATTAAAACGTCTGTAAAAATTGGTGAACCCCAGAAACCTCTGCAGGGCCTTGCGGGAATCTGGGCTTGGCCAATCCACCACAGCCTTAACCTTCCCAGCCAGCAATGACACGTGGGGCCTAGATGATTTAACTACAGGTTCCATGGGTACTGTGTGGGCATGGGATTTAGCTGGGTGAAATCAGCGGGTCCCATGTAGGTTTTGTAGTACGAGTCCCACATAAGAAGCCCATATGAGCTGATTACATGGGCCCCATAAGGGACAAGCATGGGCCAAGTGGGCATGGGTTTGATCTGGGAACATATATATGGGTCTTGCATGGCATATTTATGGGTCAAGTGGACATGGGTTTGAACTGGGAATGCACATATGGGTCCTGCATAGAAATTTTATGGGCCAAGTGGGCATGGGTTTTAACTGGGAACACATATATGGGTTTTGCATGAAATAGTTATGGGCCAAGTGGGCATGGGTTTGATCTGGGAACACATATATGGGTCTTGAATGGCATATTTATGGGTCAAGTGGACATGGGTTTGAACTGGGAATGCACATATGGGTCCTGCATAGAATTTTTATGGGCCAAGTGGGCATGGGTTTTAACTGGGAACACATATATGGGTCTTGCATGACATATTTATGGGCCAAGTGGGCATGGGTTTGATCTGGGAACACATATATGGGTCTTGAATGGCATATTTATGGGCCAAGTGGACATGGGTTTGAACTAGGAATGCATATATGGGTCGAAATTCCACATAACGCCGAATTTCCATAAAATTAAGGTAAGTTGAAATATTATATTGCCATAAAAATAACACTGCAGATTGTACAGTAGTCTGTATTTTTGGTTTGTGCTGTTTAATCTGATGTAGAATCTGACCAAAAGGAAAAACACCGGGTTTGGTTTAGCTATTGAGAGTGAAGAGTCACATGCCGATTTGGGTTGATTTGGGAGGGGTCTGAGCCAGTCGGCCATGATGGCAGGATACGCTATCGGTTGCCAGGGGCAATGCCTTCAGAACTTCAAAGAGGCGCGACTAAACATTTCAGAAATCTTTAATATTTGCGCATTTATTTTGTCGGCGGAACAGATCAAGACGGATCTACGAATACGAGAAAGAAAAGGAAGAAAGTAAAGCAATGCAAAAACACAAGGCGAAAGAAAGGGCACCTTACAGGAACAAGCTCACACCAAGCGCAAAACAGCGGTGTTTGGAGAAGCTCTCAGGCATCCAAAATATCGACCCATACGAGCTCCCTGCAGCGGCATAGAGACCTGAACCATTTACCTCTGTGCACACATATGAACATTGGGAATTATTTTGTTTACGAGGTAAGTCTCCTTCCATTCACTGTGTTAATAGCTTTAATCTAACCAGGATATTTACATCTTGCAATCACACATTTAACTACCCTAGCCAACCCAGAACTGGTTTGTCCACTTTGCAGCCCCCAACACAAAAACCTGGTACAGTATGTGTCATTGGGCTAAAATCAAATCATAACTAAAAACAGCTTTAGCCTACATCAAATCACTTTGGAAACGTTCATATACACTGAACAACTAGTTACAATCTAGTGTTTACGAAACAGTCGCAGTTAATTACTTTGTCATTTTGGTCAAGAAATGCATTCTAAATGCAATGTAACTACAATACACTATAACGCATGTGTATAAACTTACTTTGGCCAGTACAACACTGTTTTCATCACCTGCTGTAGATGGACCCATCCACAGCAGAAAGCCTCATAACTTTCCAAAGACTTGTGGCTTTTAAACTCCTGCATTGTGTAGTAACTTAAACCAAAAAAATATAATTCCCAATGTCCATATTTGTGCGTGGAGGTATGGTCCAGGTCTCTGTGCTATTCGGCTGCAGGGAGCTTGTATGGGTCGATATTTTGGATGCTTGAGAGCTTCTCCAAATACCGCTGTTTTGCGCTTGGTGTAACCTAAAAAAACTGTATTCCATTGTTCCTATGTTTTCCATATGTATCGTGAGAGGTACTGGAGCAGTTTTTCACGCAGCAGTAATTCCAGGCATGGTAAAACAGTGCAGAATTGCGAGAACCTCCTCTACTACCGAGTTAACAACACATGTAAACAATCCTGTTTCGCGGCCGGTATCCTGCCAACATGGTGGAGACTGTGATATCGAGGGAGGGGCTTTGTGCTATGACGACAACTCCTCATTCTCAATAGGGCTGGACAATATCAGATTCAGAGTTGGGTTCCGGCCCGAACCCTTCCTCATTATTTAAACATAAAAACACATTGCACATATTGAATAACACATACTTCAACATATTGCACTGTCCCCACCTTTTGCTCTAAGAATAAATTGGAACAAATCAAATCAAACTAAATGTTTAAGCAAACAGTCTCAAATGTTTTGGGCTTGTAAACATCATAATGTTGGTCTCCCTGTGCATCTTGCTGGCTTCTATTGTTAGTTGTAGTGTTGCAGTTACAACTGCACTAGCAGCTAATACAAAATGAAGGTTAAATATTGACTAAGGTTGAATTTTGTTTGCTTGCATAACCCAAAGAGCAAATATAGTTGCAGATATCTTATTATAAAAATATAAGAATTATTAAAACTCGTAAAATATTCTGACAAGGGAGTTAAATAAATGATAATTGTATAATAATAATATAATTACCTACATTTTAAGTATATGAAAGTAAAACAAGCACAGCCAATTTGATGGAGCTGAATTAATATCAGCCTTATGACTCCCAGGAACATCTGAGTGGTTTGGCATCATGTGCATCAACCGTGATGTTCCTGGGATAAGGCTGAAATTAATTAATATACTTAAGTATTCATATACTTAAAATGTAGGTAATTATATTATTATTATACAATTATCATTTATTTAGCTTCTTTGTCAGAATATTTTACGAGTTTTAATAATTCTTATATTTTAATAATAAGATATCTGCAGCTATATTTGCTCTATGGGTTATGCAAGCGAACAAAATTCAACCTTAGTCAATATTTATCCTTCATTTTGTATTAGTGCAGTTGTAACTGCAACACTACAACTAACGATAGAAGCCAACAAGATGCACAGGGAGACCGGGGGCTCATCCCCCTTTTTATCTAGGTAAAACATGGCCGAGAGGGGAGAGAGAGGCCGATTCATACAAAAAGTAAATAAAATTGTAAATCTAAAACCAATTAGGCACAGTGTTCGGTCAGTATAGACATAAATCCATGAACAAAAAACATATCCATTTTTTAAGGACAGGCTAATGTGTTTTATAAAAAAAAAATAATAATAAATTAAAATCAAGTGAACATGTTTCCTGTAAACCAAGGGCAGGCACACAGCAGCAGTTAAACAGTGAACACAACAAATATTAAGTGCATTTTGTGAAGCACATTCAGTAGAAAACTGCACAGTCTGTTGCAAAAGAACTTTACAATTCTCACCAGTCTGAAATTATTCGCTGTATCCAAGCTAAAAAGCTCCCAAACTTTAGCTGCTGTATAGGACACTGCCATTACTGTACACTACCGCTCGACAGAGATGCTATTGTGCATGTGCAACTCACGGCAGAGATTGTAGTGAGATGCCTCACTCCGTTGGAAAAACATGTCTATCGACAATTGTCCACAATGGAATTCATTATCAACTATTTCTATTATCGATTTTTGTCGAAAACATTGACGAATCGTTGCAGCCCTAATACGCATATTGCTGAGTGACACGTGAGCCTTGCTTATCGTGGACGCTTGCACACACTAATGTCCCTGTGTGCTCTGCACGCATACACATGCACACAGACACACGCACACACACTTAGTGTCATGTAAGCTGGTTATTTGATGTTAAATGGTTACTTATCTTTTTACTGAAAGCTCCTGTTGAACACTGATTTGCTCAATGTTTGTCTAATTTTATTAAGGTCTTGTCAGCCAGAAGACAGGAGCCAACCAGACAGGAGCCAGCCAGCCAGGAGGAGGTGTACCCTGTTGTTCATACATATGGCGTAAGTTTCCATACATCGACCTTAAAGTTTCCTTTAAATGCTCCTGATATGTTACAAGACGTTGACAAATTATTATCAATTTCTTACATGAAGGGTTTTTCCTCCATAGAGATTTCGGTGGCGGGCGCCACCATGTTATTTCTTGCCGCCACCGCCTCACGATGAGGAAATCCAAAAATAAATACTTAAAGCGCTGTCTGTCGGGTGTGCTGGTTTTTCTTATTCTGCACGACCCATGCTATTTCTGGATCTTACAGTTATGCTAGCACACCCCCCAACGATCACGATCTTTGGATATTCGAATATATAGTATCTCTGAGCCACAATTAATTTCATACACACATGTGTGTGACAGTCAGCAGGTCTTTTACCTAAACACCTCAATATGTCTGTCGGTTTTATATAGTACAAAAGCTTTGTTTGTTACAGATCAAAAAGAAAAATGGATTATAAATGGATTATGATGACAGTCGTTGGACTAAACGAAGACGTGTTAAAATGAAAGTACAGGAGCACTTTAAGTTTTTGGAAGACAAATATTGATTTAATTGCATCAGAGGAAGAGTTGGAGTCTCATGGAAGTAACAATTCAAATGACAGACAGATCTGACATTATTGTGAAGATTTGGGGTCTCAAAGTGATGAATCACATTCTGAAGTTGTTTCCAAACACAGTTTTGAAGCCACAAATGATCAGACTGATTCGGAAAGCACAGGAGACAAATCAGACCCTTGTAGGAAATTGGGAGACTGGGCAGTGAATAACAATATTTCACATAGTGCCCTGTCAGAGTTGTTGCACTTATTAGTGCAGTGTGTCTTAGAGTTACCAAAAGATCCAAGAACTCTTTTGTCAACCTCAACAACATAAGAAATCAAAAACATCGGAACTGGATGCTACTGCCATTTTGGAATGTCTAACTTAATCATTTCAGCGCTGTCAAAGAAAGCACATTCCTCAGTAGACACTATAACACTGCACATTAACATTAATGGTATACCCCTCTCAGGCAGCTCTAAACAGGAGTTATGGCCTATTCTGGCTAAGATCAAGGAACTTCCCAAAGCTAATGTTGGTGTCATTGGTCTGTTTGCAGGCCCAACAAAGCCTCAATCGGTTCATGAATACCTGAAGGATTTCATTGAGGGGTTGAAGCTATTAATGCGTGATGGTCTAGAATACAATGAAAGACCAATGTTGCTCTTCCAGATGCATTTATTTGTGATGCACCTGCTCGTGCCTACTTGAAATGCATCAAAGGTCACACTGGCTTCAGCTCCTGTGAGCGATGTACTGAGTATGGGGTTCATTTAGGTACAGTTGTGTTTCCAGAATTGACTGCACCGCTTCAGACAGACTTGACCTTTGATCAGCAGCTTGATAGTGAAAATCACCGTAATGATATAGTCTCACCACTACAAGAGCTGGCCATTACAATGGCCTCAAGCTTTGTCCTTGACTATATGCATTTGGTATGCTTAGGACATGTTAGAAGAATTGTACATCTTTGTACCAAGGGACCTTTAAGTAGTCGTCTTTCTGCTTCCTCAATCAACATGATTTCTGATCACTTGGAATCAATCAGAGCAAATCTCCCACATAATTTTTCACGTAAGCCAAGGTCACTTCGAGAATACAGAAATTGGAAGGCCACTGAATATCGGCAGTTTCTTTTGTACACAGGTCCTGTGGTACTGAAAGGACGCCTACCAACAAGGCTGTACAAAAACTTTATGCTACTTTCAGTTGCAATGAGGATACTTCTCAGTCCAGCTTTGTGCTCTAAGCACTGTGAATATGCAGACAAGCTACTGAAATGTTATGTGACAAATTTTGGACAGATATATGGATCAGAGCAGCTAGTCTATAACACTCACTCACTCATCCATCTTGCTGATGATGCCAGAAACTTTGGTGCCCTAGACAATGTGTCATGTTTCCCTTTCGAAAACCATCTGGGGACTATGAAGCGGCTAGTGAGACGGCCCCAAGGCGCAGTTCAACAACTCGTAAGACGTCTCAGTGAAAAGCAGCATTCTCTCTCCCTTAAAAGTGGAAAAGAGAGGGCAAATAAGCCTCTACAACCACATTTCTCAGGTCCAACTCTCCCTGATGTTCCTGTCCGCATGCAGTACATGAAGTACAGACACGAGGGCAATATCATTTCTCGTCGTGAAGGCAGCAATTGTTTTAATGTTAAGGGCAAAGTTGCTGTGGTGCGGAACATTGTTGAGTTGGTATCAGGGGGTATGTATGCAGTCTTTCAGTTTTATGAAAAAGAAGGCAGCTTTTACAACTACCCTATATTGAGTCAATGTGTGTGGGGATTAGAACAGTGACACGGCTGTCTCACGAGCTGCAAGGTGTGTCAGTCACAGATTTAACTGAGAGACTAATACTTCTGCCATTGCAGGATGGAGCTGTTGCATTTGCCCAATTACACAATCAGTAACCATTATTTTTTATTGAACTTTGCAGCATGCCCCTGTTCTGTGTTGTCGAGTTTATTGACGAAACCTACGATGGCCAATCTGTGGTGGATATAATTCCAATGTAACGGAAACAGGTCAATTTAGCTCAAAGGGAATCATTTAAGATTTTAAAGGGAATTTGAACAGAATCACTGTTTCATGGCTGGTCATTGAGACGCCCTGCGATTCACTGAACGAGCCGTTTAACATCAAATCTGCGCAGGATATTATTATCCAAACTATAGTGAAAACACTATCAATTAGCACAGTAACAAGATCAGCAGTTTAAGACATTAACTTGTAAGCACAAAACACAAGATACTTATCTATTCAATAGGAATAAGGCTTTATTAGATAAATCTAAGACATATAAACTATTCTAAAACATAAACGCACGCACTCACACATTCACACAAGTTGCAGGAAGATCGAAAGTTAGGGAAAGATGAGTTTAAGAGAATGGAAATATGGAATCCCAAGTTTACAGCAATACGTTAAATTGCACGAACAGCCATCAATCACTTAATTAACCCTCGCATTGAGTTCCTCAATGAGGTTAAAATTATATTAGATACACCATCACAAATGTCTGAAGGTACATTACCTGAAGGTGTCCCTTTGTTGTCGTTGATTGTCTGGAAGTTCAGTCGCTGAAGTGACGTCTTGGGGAGCCCGTGGTTGGACGTTGGCTGAAGATGGAGTTGTGTGGCTGTTTGAAGTTGAACGGGCACCCAAGGTCAGGTGTCAGAGGCTCGATGTTACAAAACTTAACTCAGAACACAAAACTCTCAAACGGAAAAGAAAAGAAATTAAGTTTGACGAGACAAGATGGTGTTTCTTCTCGTCGTGGCTAAGTAGCAGCAGGCGTGCAGGCCGACGCATGCTGGAACCGCACTCAAAGAACAGTGATGACTAACAGCATGGCTAAAAGCTAAAGCTAGGTAGCAAAGCTACAAGCTAAAAGCTAAAGCAAGCATGAATAGTAGCAGAAGCATAGCTAGAGACTAGAAAGCAGGCATGACTAGTAGCAGAAGCAAAGCTAACAACTAAAAGCAACATGACTAATAGCAGCAGCATAGCTAGAAACTAAAAGCAAAGATTTTATGGTGTCCTAAGTATTTAAACTGGTCTGTTGGCCACACCTCAAATGTTGTCTTGACCAATCAGATATTGTCTTGGCTCGGGGGTATCATAAATCATATGTTTATCTCACCAAGCATGTGGTCTGAATTTTCCCACTCTTGCAGGGTCTAATTTTGTACATGATTCCTATAACCAGGTTATGATATATTTGACAAATAAATGATTGTCTGAACTAATTCAAGCAAGCAGATTCAATTATATCGATACTAGACATGACTATGTATCCTATAGTTATAAAAAGACATACACAATAAATGATTATAACATGATAGCCGAAGGTGTGGGTTACATATAAATGAATATGGAGTTAAGCGATGGAATGATATTCATTTAGAAGTCATTTTGGAGTTCATTTTGGTCCCTATATATGTACAAAAGACAGTTTCTTTGTCATTCTCTGACATAGGGATGTTCTGTGGATACAGAGGTTACAAGTCCCCTCCCCCCTTAGGAATTTCAGTCTGGTTCTGCTAGGTGGGGGGAAGTCAATGGAAGTGTTTAACTCATGGGTTTCCATGTGATGTCCAGCGTTGCATTTCAATTACGAACAACAAATTTGACAATCTCTTCTAGTGGTGTTAATGTTGAAAGCTGTTGTGTGAACAAGTTGGTTGGTTGGTTATCTTCATTGGGACTTGTGGCACAGAATGTTTTATGACTTCCCGAGGAATTCGGCTCGTGTTCTAAACACAGCTTTGATAGACTCTTTAATTTGTCTGGTTCGACTCATTTCTGTTACACCAACATGTTGGATGACCGAAGAACAAAATGAGTGTTTCTGGCCATCAGGCCGTAATGTAACCAAGGCTGTGAAGGACCGACAGAAGCCAGAGGAATCGTGGCCGAAATACTCCATCAGGGTACTTGGATGGGCAGGTAAGAGGTTATTTTCTGAATTTGACAAATACTCTGTCTGTCATCTATCTAGCTCAATGTCAATAAGACATCAATTTCTATAAGTGCCAATAATGTACTTTTCAAATGTAGGCTGTAAAATTGTGATTTCTATATTCAATTGTCTTTTTCTGAACCAACATCAGTCATCATAATTGGTAAACTATTTTTTCATGTTTACTCAACTCCAGGCATTTGAGATTATTTATAGGTGCAAATACCAAAATGATTTTTTTTTTATCACTGTCAGTATAGATTGCATACTTACACCCTTTTTCCTTTTGTTATTAAGACACTTTTGAGGCTGCTCAGTTCACAGTTCTGCTGTGAAGTTTGGAGTGACTTTTTGTCTTTCTGGAGATATTTAGTTCCATGACATTCCAGCAAAACGGTAGAGGTTGGGGCCAGTAAGCCTAAATAAAACATTATCAGTGACAAAACATCTTATTTTTACCAGTATGTAGTTATGCATTGCTAGTGCTATCCCTCGATGACTTCAGAACAGCTTGTTTGTCATCCAGGCATTTAAAAAAAGATTTGTCAATACGAGCCGATGACGTCATTGCCGTTTGCCACCACATTATTATTTTATTTCAGCCTTGTACACTACATCCAATGGCCTGCTAACTTGCTACTGCTAGTACAATATAGCAGAATATCTGATTTTGAGGATACAGTATTGTTCAAAATAATAGCAGTACAATGTGACTAACCAGAATAATCAAGGTTTTTCGTATATTTTTTTTATTGCTACGTGGCAAACAAGTTACCAGTAGGTTCAGTAGATTCTCAGAAAACAAATGAGACCCAGCATTCATGATATGCACGCTCTTAAGGCTGTGCAATTGGGCAATTAGTTGAATTAGTTGAAAGGGGTGTGTTCAAAAAATAGCAGTGTGGCATTCAATCACTGAGGTCATCAATTTTGTGAAGAAACAGGTGTGAATCAGGTGGCCCCTATTTAAGGATGAAGCCAACACTTGTTGAACATGCATTTGAAAGCTGAGGAAAATGGGTCGTTCAAGACATTGTTAAGAGGAACAGCGTACTTTGATTAAAAAGTTGATTAGAGAGGGGAAAACCTATAAAGAGGTGCAAAAAATGATAGGCTGTTCAGCTAAAATGATCTCCAATGCCTTAAAATGGAGAGCAAAACCAGAGAGACGTGGAAGAAAACGGAAGACAACCATCAAAATGGATAGAAGAATAACCAGAATGGCAAAGTCTCAGCCAATGATCACCTCCAGGATGATCAAAGACAGTCTGAAGTTACCTGTAAGTACTGTGACAGTTAGAAGACGTCTGTGTGAAGCTAATCTATTTTCAAGAATCCCCCGCAAAGTCCCTCTGTTAAAAAAAAGGCATGTGCAGAAGAGGTTACAATTTGCCAAAGAACACATCAACTGGCCTAAAGAGAAATGGAGGAACATTTTGTGGACTGATGAGAGTAAAATTGTTCTTTTTGGGTCCAAGGGCCACAGGCAGTTTGTGAGACGACCCCCAAACTCTGAATTCAAACCACAGTACACAGTGAAGACAGTGAAGCATGGAGGTGCAAGCATCATGATATGGGCATGTTTCTCCTACTATGGTGTTGGGCCTATTTATCGCATACCAGGGATCATGGATCAGTTTGCATATGTTAAAATACTTGAAGAGGTCATGTTGCCCTATGCTGAAGAGGACATGCCCTTGAAATGGTTGTTTCAACAAGACAATGACCCAAAACACACTAGTAAACGGGCAAAGTCTTGGTTCCAAACCAACAAAATTAATGTTATGGAGTGGCCAGCCCAATCTCCAGACCTTAATCCAATTGAGAACTTGTGGGGTGATATCAAAAATGCTGTTTCTGAAGCAAAACCAAGAAATGTGAATGAATTGTGGAATGTTGTTAAAGAATCATGGAGTGGAATAACAGCTGAGAGGTGCCACAAGTTGGTTGACTCCATGCCACCCAGATGTCAAGCAGTTTTAAAAAACTGTGGTCATACAACTAAATATTAGTTTAGTGATTCACAGGATTGCTAAATCCCAGAAAAAAAAATGTTTGTACAAAATAGTTTTGAGTTTGTACAGTCAAAGGTAGACACTGCTATTTTTTTGAACACACCCCTTTCAACTAATTGCCCAATTGCACAGCCTTAAGAGCGTGCATATCATGAATGCTCGGTCTTGTTTGTTTTCTGACAATCTACTGAACCTACTGGTAACTTGTTTGCCACGTAGCAATAAAAAATATACTAAAAACCTTGATTATTCTGGTTAGTCACATTGTACTGCTGTTATTTTGAACAATACTGTATGTGCACAATTGTGGAAGTGACATCATCAACATCTTCTGTCAACCCAAAGCTATCTAGAACTAACCTAAGGCTTGTTTGCTGAATTTTTTAAAAAGCCCTGGAAGACAACCAAGCTGCTCCAAAGTCAACGAGGGATAGCACTAGCAATGTATAACTACATATTGGTGAAAAGAAGACGTGTTGTTACTGATAATGTTTTATTTAGGCTGTACTGTTACTGGCCCTGACCTCTACCGTTTTGCTGGAATAGCACTTACTGAGATGGATGTAAATTTCTCGCGAACAACATCAGGTTACTCCAAACTTCTCCGGGTTAGATTTTATGAACTTATTTCGTGCTAGAAATAAGGTCCAGGTTCAAAAAAACTTTTCCTTTCCCTTTAATTTCCATTTTTCATTTACGTCAAATATAGCAGTTGTTAGAAAAATTCCTTGAGCCACATACAGTATAAAAAACTACTTTTGGTGGGAATATATCATATAAAGCAATATTGATGGCAATATTTTAGAGTCCAAAATAGAGGTCGACCAATATATCGCTCGGCCGATATCCGTGTTTTGTAGCGCCGATTTAAAGTCAGGCACGTCGGCGGGCAGCCCCGTGTTATTGGTGCGGTGGAAAATGCTGCTGCTGCCACTGCATGTGAAGCACCCCAAGACAAAACTTTTGGAAAATTCAACAACTGCCCTGGGAGATAAAGGTAGTCAGAGAATCTCACTCTGTAAATGGGGTGGAGAAGTTGGCAGCTCTTACAAACACTGCAGCGTGATTGAGGGCTCCGTTACTCCGCCCCGCTCACAGACAGCACCGCGCTCGGAGAGACAGCTGTCCTGGAGCTGCCCTAGGATGGTGAATAACATTTGTTCGGAAGCATGGTTTGATGCAGACAATAACCAGTTTTCCATCCAACTCATTTGTATTTAGGGATGTCAATATTCGATAATTTCCATGATCGATCGTCTTTTAAATTAACGATCAATAAATATGCTACAAAATGCGTCTGCATCGGTATTATTATTATGAGCAAAAGCCACTTGGAAAAAAAGCTTTCTCATCCAAATTAAAGGGGTTTTAATCTGAATAAAATGCTAGTAGCAGGAATGTAAAATGAATAGATGTGATTATGATCATTTGATAAAATGAAGAGAGCGCGACATACGTTTAAGATTATTTTACTTTGTTGACTGTTTCTCGTCGAGGAGACTGCTGAATGCGCTTCTTTAAATGGTTTCATGGTGCTCGTTGTTGTATTTTAAAACGCAACTGCAATGTTTTCAAATGACACTATAGTAGTGGTGCAACGGATCATCATTGATCAATGATCCGTTCAGATCAATATCTTTGGTTCGGCACAAACGTGACCCGCGGATTGATTTATGAAAAAAAAAAAAAAAAAGTTGCGCATGTTCAGTCCACACTCATGGCGAGCGGAGGAACGGAGGAGCTTGAACGCCCCGCCCATTTTTGCTTCCCTGTCAGATATAATGATGAAAGAAAGAGGTTAGAGTGAAAGGATTGTGCCAGTTCTTTATGAACAGGAGAAGAAAAAAAGTTGTGGATGAACTATCCCGAGCATCCTCTGTTGCGCTCACGACAGACGGGTGCACGTCCAGGGGGACGGAGAGCTCTGTGACGAAAACAGCTTACTTCATCACAGCAGACTGGAAGATGAGAAGTCCGGCTATTACTTTAGAAAGAAGTTATTATGCCATGTGCACTTTAAGTTGATTTAATATATTTTAATTTACTAATTTAATGTTAATTAAAAAACAAGACAAAACGTATGTTTATCTTGTCCTTTTTTTTCTTTTTCTTTTTTTTGCTGATCCGAAAAATGATCTGATCCATACGAGGACGAGCGAGCACGGGTTTGCCTAGTTCTGCACATATCCAAATGTTTCCACATTCACAATGCATCTGAATGTTAAACTATAATATATTTTTACATTTTTTAAACTAGACGGAAAATATCATCCTCTTCACATATGCAAAAACGTCCTTGGCATAACAGCAGAGTGGACTGGTATACTACGGTCTAAACTGACCAGTGTAACTTTTTAAATGTTTGGTTGACTGTACTTTATTTTAATAATGAACAGACTGCGATGTAATTTTGAAATTAGAATGCACTTTAGATTTTCTGTGTCATTTATTTGCTAGTGTGTTTGCAGCACTACTATTATTTATTTTTTATATATTTATTTTTTATATTTTTCAGTTTAATTGATTTTTATTTCTAAAATTGTATTTTTTTAAATGTATATTTGTGTTTACATTTATGTTCCAACAAACTTGAAAAATTCTACTTGATAAATGCTCAAAAACTTTTATGTAAATGATTGACATATATATCATTTAATACTTGGTCAGTTTATTAATTTGTTTGGGTTAACTTTGGATAAATATTTTATTTTAATACCGTGCAGTGCACAAAATTAAGATTTGAGAGATGGTTCAAGTCAGTGCTCAATAAATGATGATAGTTTAGAAATGTTGTGCATCCACTTATTATTAGTGCGACATTTTAGCATGCAAATGAAGGGGAAAACTTCAAGATATCGGGCCTAAAAATCGGCAGCACATATCGGCCATTAGCTGACCCTGACCTATAAACATCGGCATCGGCATCGGCTATAGAAAAACCCATATCGGTCGATGTCTAGTCCAAAACTAGATCAGTATGCCTCTTATGCCGCTTTTCCACTGCAGTACGGTACAGCACGGTATGGCATGGTACAGCACCACACGCTTTGGACAACCAGGACGGCTTTTGTTTCCATACAGAAGGTAGTGTCGGTACAACCTGGAAGTGGGTGTAGTTGGCATGGCGACACTGCTGTGACATCGTTTTTATTAGACGGCATATGTACAGTCACGCCATGGTCAGTAAAGTAAACACAACAATGGAGGCATTAGAGGCGTTACTGCTGCTGTTGTTCGCTCCGTGGCTTGTAGTCAGCGAAAAATGCCAAAAGACAGAGCCAGGAATATTTAGAAGAGGCGAGGCTGTTGTGTTGTGTGTTTTGTTTTGTTTTACACACATGGCGTGCTCGCTAAAATCACGCTCGATCTGTTGCCCCCCTGTTTACACCAGACACGTATTTCTCTGCGACGGTCGGCAAGCACTTCTGATCAGCTGTTGTCCTTGTAGAACATGTGCTGGGGATCATACAACTCCCTGTACTTCTCCACTTCTAAGATTAATTTTACACCGCTCATCTGGACTTGTCATCAACTCCTCTGCCTCTCTCACTTCCTTGTTTGTGTGTTTCGTCGCGCTTATTTTCTCTAACCAATCGGTAGACAGCAGCCTGTTACGTCACGTTTTGTGTTTGTTCAGCACGGTTAGAGCCACCTCTGAAATGGGTGCGAAAAATCGTAACGGGTCCCGGGTCTCCAAATATAGCATGCCGTGCAGGGGAAAAGGGGCATAACAAACAACTCTAACTGCTTTTTTCAGTGTATTCTATTGTAAAAGTTTAAATGTTGCGTTTAACTGAATATAGAGCACCAAAACCCCTGCTGGCTTCCAGTGAGGAGGAAACGGACATTGAGGGAGATGTCTTGCCACCTACTCCTCCCGAGGCGTTTGTGTCTAAGAAAATGTTGGGTGCAGGTGAAGCCCAGA
Source organism: Carassius auratus (assembly GCF_003368295.1). Lineage (NCBI taxonomy): Eukaryota > Metazoa > Chordata > Actinopteri > Cypriniformes > Cyprinidae > Carassius > Carassius auratus. The sequence goes on along the minus strand of NC_039259.1, from coordinate 21,220,979 downwards.
CAAAAAACAGGGTTAGTGATTAAGTGTGTGAAGTGATTAAGTGTAACAAGACCTACAATAGGTATATTTGCCTACAAAAGGAGAAGTAAAAATGTCCCTTCTTCAATTAGAAATGTAGATAGGCTATATGGTCAGGATTTAATTTATTTTTAATTTAACTGATGCATTGACCCATCCATTGACTTTCGAGTGATTGCCCGCATATCGCCTAGCCAGTGGTTCTTAAAACTTTTTTGTCAGAAAATAGCTTATCCATTTACACATTAAGGTGAATCTGCAGCATTCTGTCACAGAGGGGAAATATCACATGCTGAAAACATAACCTACGATAAAATAAATTCTCTCTTTGCATTCGATTGTTTATAGTGTCAGACAGAAAATTCTGAAATGCTGTTTCATTCATTCAGTAGATTATATTGTAAGACATTAATATTTTAAGACACCTTATTCAAATCTTCATTTTCTCTTGCTCTTTTCTCAACAATATACATGGAGAGCAATCTCGCGACCCATCGCAAACGTCTTGCAACCCCCTTGGGGGTCGCAATCCCTTGGATAAGAACCATTGGCCTAGGCTACGTTTTGTCGCCAAATGATACAGATTCTTAGCTCTGGTAAAAGGCAAACTTGATTTCTGTAGCCTAATCTTCCAATTAAAGCTGATAGTTATTGAAATGTGAATCTGTAGATGTTGAGTTGTGTTCTCATGCTTTGTTATATTATGTAGCTTATTATTTTTTTTATTTATGTTAGATTATGATACTGTTGTATACACAAAAATGTGCAAGAGTTCATTGTGCGCATGTGTGAAACGATGGGACTTTTATTTTGACTTGCGTCCACCTTTTTCATTGTACCTGTTGCTGCTCCCTCGAGCACTGATGCTATGCCAGTGTATTGAGATGTAAACGGCATGATGGAGAGAAACGAAAACTTAACAGCAGACCTGTATTATTTAATTACAAGCAACCTACATGATGGCTAAATTGCTGCAATTTGTATTTTGACAATGTAGCCTATATTTCTGCAGAACCATAAAGCTCCTTAACTTCTAAAGCGCTGCAACAGCCTTTGGTGACATGTAAAAAAGTAGGCTAGTCTAAGTATCCTAGACGGAACAATGTTCCCTGCAGCACAGAAGTCAGCATCAATCCGATTAAGCCAATCTGGTCGCAAAACCTGCAAATCACCATTAACCGCTAACATTGCGCTACAAGACCCCGTTCTTTGACCTATGATGTGTTGGTCTAGTTATTTAATGGTAGTGATGTGTTTTTAATTTGCTGCAGTGTTACCGGTATTAATTCCTCTTAGGATATTAAACTGGTGTTAATGCTGTACTTCTGCTTTCATATTGTGCAGAGGAGAAGCCGCAGCCCTCATGTGTCCCAGAGGGGACTCAGCAGCCCTCATGTGTCGCATAGGGGACTCAGCAGCCCTCATGTGTCGCACAGGGGAAGCCGCAGCCCTCGTGTGCCCCAGAGAAGAAGTCGCAGCCCTCGTGTGTCCCAGAGAAGAAGCTGCAGCCCTCGTGTGTCCCAGAGGGGAAGCCGCAGCCCTTGTGTGTCCCAGAGGGGAAGCCGCAGCCCTCGTGTGTCCCAGAGGGGAAGCTGCAGCCCTTGTGTGTCCCATATTCACAATGCCAGTCTTGTAGGTTTCAGGGAACTGGTATTTTATGCTATCAAGCACATAGTTGGTTTAACACTTTATTATTATTATTATTATTATTATTATTAATATTATTATTAACATTGACATGCCCAAAATAAGGGGACAGAGAATATTTTATGATATTTACTGTCTTAATGTGGTGTTTTCTGATCCTGTGACTTTAAATGTACTTTGGTCTATTACTGTATACTCTTAAGGTTTTCATGGTTGCAGACCTAGGGGGTTCCTCACTTGAAGATGCCACTAGGAGGATGATGAATTTCCTGATGGTGCCAGAACTGCAACGGCAGTACAACGTGACCAGACGAATGGGCAAGCTGTGCTTCAAAGATCTGTCTTTTTGAAGTTTTCTATGGTAAACTCAGTTTTTTAATTGCTCAATGAAACTTGTCTTTGGCCTTTCTTTTATTTATCCAAAGTTAAATGATACAGTAGTTTGTCAAAACACAATTTAGTTGGAGATTATCAACATTTTAACATAACATTAAGGACAATTTCAGCCTTATAACCACTGGTTTGTTCCACATGCAACTCTCTAACCACTCACCCAATCGATCTCAAATTTGGTAGATTTCGTTCTACTGGCATGAATGTAGTGCCCATTTTCATGCCAGTAGAACGAGTAGTCTTGTCAAAATATGCCAAATTTATGACTTGAATTATTACATTAATTTGCCTTAATGGCCGAAAAATCAACTTCAAGAATTGTTCTCCGCAGAATCAGGATTCTTCTCTGCAAAATTCACACTTTAACAGTTAGTCTTATCTTTGAAGTATACTAAAACCTTTCTCCAATACACTGTGTTTAAAAAATGTAAAAATGTGTAAGTGAACTGAACTAGTCCAGTGATACTTTAATTGTTTCTAAGGGGGGCCCGTCAACACTTTAGCAACATTGTGTAGGCCTATACTGTGTGCAGGTCTCCTACCTAAATCAATGGCGAATAAAATGTACGCCTATAGACCCATTTTGGACCTACGTCATTGTGACGTTCCGATGACATTTAGTAACGGAAGTAAGAGCCCCTCCATAGACTCGATAAGATTAGTTTAAGACTAAGGCAGTCCAAATAAAAAATGTTAACTTTTTAAAACAACATTCATGGTCTTGATGTTTGCTTTGTTTGTCTGCTTCTTCTGCCTTTGTTTCTCCAGTGATCGACGATGTCTTCAGCTAAACACCACGCCGATCGAAAGGGGGATATGTAGCAGAAATGACTCGAACCAGACAAATTACAGAGTCGATCAGGGCTGTGGCTGAAACACGAGCTGAATTCCTCAGTAAGGCAACAGGAAGTCATAAAACATTCTGTGCCACAAGTCCCAAGCAAGATAACCAACCAACCAACTTTTTCACAAAACAGCTTTCAACATTAACACCACTAGAACAATTATTGACAATTTTAATTTGCAGAAGAGATTGACAAATTTTTGTTCATAATTGAAATGCAACGCTGGACATCACATGTAAACCCATGAGAGTACTACACAAGTTTCATTGACTTCCCCCAGCAGAACCAGACTGAAATCCCTAAGGGGGAGGGGCTTTGAACCTCTGGTCTCCACAGAAATCTTTCTCAGATAATGACAAAGCAACTTGTCTTTTCTACATATATATGGACCAAAAATTGCTTCTGCTACTAGTCATGCTGGCTTTCAGTCTCTAGCTATGCTTCTGCTATTAGTCATGTCTGCTCTTAGTCTTTAGCTATGCTTTTGCTATCAGTCATGCCTGCTTTTAGCTTTTAGCTTTGCTTCTTAGCTTTAGCTTTTAGCCATGCTTTTTGTCTTCACTGTTCTTTGAGCGCGGTTCCAGCATGCTTCAGTCTGCATGCCTGCTGCTACTTAGCCACGATGAGAAGAAACACAACTTAGTCTCGTCAAACTTTACTTCTTTTCTTTTCCGTTTGAGAGTTTCGTGTTCTGAGTTAAGTTTTGTAACGTCGAGTTTCAACTTCAACCCGCACACAACTCCGTCTTCAGCCAACGCCCAAACAGGGCTTCCCAAGACGTCACTTCAGCGACTAATGAATTTCCAGCCAATCAGCGATATTGGGATACCCCTTTCAACAACAACAAAGGGGATTCCCTTTTCACAGGAGACGCAAGTAACCTCCAGACTGTGACCTTTACTGGTGTATCTAATATAATTTTAACCTCATTGAGGAACTCAATGCGAGGGCTAATTACGTGATTGATGGTTGATCATGTCTATGCAATTTAACGTATTGCTGTAAACTTGGGATGCCATAATTTCATTCTCTGAAACTCATTTTTCCCTAACTTTCGATCTTCCTGCAACTTGTGTGAATGTGTGAGTGCGTGCGTTTACTGTATGTGTTAGATTAGTTTATATGTCTTAGATGTATCTAATAAAGACTTATTCATATTGAAAAGAGAAGTATCTTGTGTTTGTGCTTACAAGTTAATGTCTTAAACTGCCGATTTTGTTACTGTGCTAATTGATAGTGTTTTCACTATAGTTTGGATATTAATATCCAGCGCAGATTTGATGTTAAACGGCTCGTTCAGTGAATCGCTGGGCGTCTCAGTGATCAGCCGTGAAACAGTGATTCTGTTCAAATTCCCTTTAAATTATTAAATTATTCCCTTTGAGCTAAATTGACCTGTTTCCCTTACAAGGCGCTGCTGGGCCTTCTTGTACACATATTCTGTGTGTTCGGAAAAAGAGAGGGATCCGTCTATTTCCGAGTTCTCTAAAAGATTTGACCTGTTCTACATGTTGGCCATAAATGCTGATCGGCTGGAAAAGCTGTGTTTGTGTCGTGGTAAGTATTCCTCTGCTACCACAACATAGTTCCTTGGTCTTTTCAATGTTGAGCTCGAGGAAACTTGCCTTAAAAGTCCTGGCCAGATTGCTAACTGCCTGATGGTAGTCAGACAGCGCATTGGCACCTGTCAGATGGGCTACTGAGGCCATGTCATCTGCATATTTAAAGAGTCATTCCTTCTTTGCTGCAAGAGACGGCCAAGAAGAGATTGGGAGATAAAACACAACCTTGTGGGAGTCCTGAGTTTAAAAACAGCTTACTGGATTTAAAACCATTTACTAAAACCTGTTATTCTGTAAAAAGCCCTTAATCCATAAAATAAGTGCTGGATGGACCTGAAGCTCCACCAGACAGTGCAATAGTGTGTCTGTGTGTACAGTATTAAAAGCAGAGAAAAAGTCCATAAATAAAACCTGGTGTGAGGGTGCACTGAATCTAGCTGCCTGGTCACCCTGTCCAAAAGAGTACTGAAGGGTAAGAGTACTCACAATCACAGGTCTACTAAAATCTGCGTTCTTGTGAAGTTTCACAAACCTGAAGTTGTCACCAAATATGAATGTCAAGCAGAATATTTTAAAATATTTCATTTTCAACTGCTACCTATTATGCCTGAACACAGTGGGATTGCATTTAGCCTACACAACAGTGTAATTCTCACATTTGAAACAGTTTCCCTGTATTTGAAATAGCCTAGTCAAGTGTAGGAATGTAAATGCAATAAAGTAACGAGCATTCTATCTCGCACTGCAGCGGTTTGGTATTTCTTGTGACACATCCGATGAAAAAATGGCTGCAACACGTCCTTTTTTCCCTCGTTGTCATGGTGAATCACTGTATCCGAGCTCCATTGATGATAGCTTGCCTTAGGCTTCGGACACAAGAACAACCTATGGTTTTTGTTTTCAGGGTAAATCAGCTCAGAGATCAAGGTTGGTTTTACAATTTGTTAAACCATCTACTTGGAATGGGGCCCAGGACTTTTGACTGATTATGTGTAAGGTTTATATAGATAGTATGTTATTCATTCTGTTTTATTGTTGTGATTCTACAGCAAAGGAATAATAGAATTTAATCAAAACATCAAACAATTTATAACACACTATTTACAAATGTTGGGCTCCTGTGAGCTTTGTCACACATGTCTGTGTGCGAGTGTATATGATCTCTGCTGGTGTTGAACATCTGACAGTGCTTCGCATTTCACTGGCAGCTATAAAATGATATATTCATGGAAAACTTTTTCTAATGTCGCTCAAATCTGATGTGCATCTGAGGCAAAATTTCAACATGTAATGGAAAAAGGGTTATAGGTTGGCATAAAATTCCATGGTAAATGTCACCCTAGGGGTAACATTTTAGCTTACCACATGTGGAAATGTGTTACTTGAATGAATGATTTGAAGGGTTGCAAGATGGAGCAAAAAAGAACCTTGCTAAATTGACTTATGCTCCCTTGTTTTTAGGTGCACTGAAGAGTAATGCTATACCTCAGAATGTGAACCGAAAGGATGTGGAAATGGCACTGGGGAAATGGTTCACAGGTGCACGTGATCGTGGCGGGGAGAGGGCTGCAATAGCCCTAAGAGAAAAAAGAACATCGACAACACAAATGCCATGACTGTTTTGGATGTATTTTTTGGAGAGATGTTTTGTTTTCTTTTTTTCAGACATTTTTAAAAAATATATTTTTTTTATTTATTTACTGGTACGTTGTAAAGTGTAAATTGTTAAAGATTATGTTTGTTGTTCAATGTATTATATAATGAGTGTATTTTGTATTGTATTTTTGGAGGGTTTTTTTCAGAGAGTTTTTTTTAAATATATTTTTTAGTTTACCATATGTTGGGACATTATTTTTTAAAGATAATTTTTGTTGTTAAATTTAATATATTTCTTGCAGTTCAAAGCATCAAGTGTCTTGTAGTTATCTTGTACTTACATTCATTCTTCGTTTTAAATTTTTCTTAGATTGTTTCCTTAAATGAATGGTTGGGCTTACCTTGCATGAATTGCCCAGTTAGGACCAACATAAGATCCTTACAGAGCCCACTTTAAGCCCATATGGGCATTCACGGTTGAATCCTGGTGCAAGTCCACTTTAAACCCCTTTGGGCAGGTGGGGCCCATATGGGTCTGACACAGATTGCCCGGTTAAGACCCACATAAGACCCTTACAGATACCACTTAAAACCCACCTGGGAATCCATGGCTGGCCCCCATGTGGATCCCGGGTGCAAACCCACTTTAAACCCCTTTGGGCAGGTGGGGCCCAAATGGGTCTGTCATGAATTGCCCGGTTAAGACCCACATAAGACCCTTACAGATCCCACTTAAAACCCACCTGGGCATCCACGGCTGCCCCCCATGTGGACCCTGGGTGAAAGCCCACTTTAAACCCCTTCAGACTGGTGGGCCCCAAATGGGTCTGACATGAATTGCCCAGTTAATACCCTCATAAGACCCTTACAGATCCCACGTAAAACCCACCTGGGCATCCACGGCTGGCCCCCATGTGGATCCCGGTTTCAAACCCACTTTAAACCCCTTTGGGCAGGTGGGGCCCAAATGGGTTTGGCATGAATTGCCCAGTTAGGACCCACATAAGACTCTTACAGATACCATTTAAAGCCCATCTGTGTAGCCATGTTGCAAAGCCCACTTTGGACCCCTTTGGGCAGGTGGAGCCCAAATGGGTCTGACATGAATTGCCCAATTAAGACCCATGCAGTATCCTTACAGGTCCCACTTTTAGTACGTCTGGGCTTCCATGGCTTGCCCCAATGTGGATCCCGGGTGCAAGCCCATAATGGGGCCCACATTTGCCGCGCATGAAGCCCTCATCTGGACCCCGCATGTCATTGCTGGCTGGGTTGTCGGGGTCCATGCGCACTCCCTCGGACGACACAATGTACCCCAAAAATGGAACTGACTGTGCGTGAAAAACGCTTTTCTCAGCCTTGACAAAGAGCATTACGTAAGTCCAGTTTTGTAAATATTGATACTCCCTGCAGCCTCTCGAAGGCTGAAGACATCAACGGCAAAGGATAGGTATTCTTCATTGTGATGTTGTTCAGCCCTCAGTAATCAATGCAAGGTCACAGAGATCCATCCTTCTTACCCACAAAAAATAACCCCGCCCCCGCTGGAGAAGAGGAAGGGTGGATGAACTTGGAAGCCAGCAAATCCGAAATATATTTCTCCATGGCCTCCCTTTCAGGAGTAGAAAGTGAATATAACTTGCCCTTAGGCAGAGACACACATAGCATTAGGTCTATAGCACAATCATAGGGACGATGGGGAGGAAGAGAAGCAGCCCAGGACTTACTGTGAACACTTCCTTCAGGTCAAGGTACTCCTTGGGCACATAAGACAAATCCACCGTCTCCTCCTGAAACACAGAACTAGACAACGGACTAATGAGCAGACACAAGACAAGAGACATGGCACTGATTACTCCAGGTGGAAATGGAGCCTTGGCCCCAGTCCACCCTGGGGTTGTGTTTGATGAGCCAGGGGTGCTCGACAACTATTGGGCTGAGGGGAGTGTCAGTGAGGAGGAATTCCAGTGTTTCAGTGTGGTTACCCGCTACCGTCAACGTGATAGGATCCGTGGTGTGCATGATGGTGGGTAATGTCTGACCATTGAGAGCGTGAACTTCAATGGGTTTGTGGAGTGAAGTGATGGGGATGCGGAGGTGATTGGCCAATGAGAAGTCCATGAAATTACCCTCCATTCTGGAATCCACTAGGGCTTGGCAATCGTGAGAACCAGTTGCCCATTGCAGTCTTCCCGGAAGGAGAGTTGCGGACGAGAATTTCCCCAATGCTGCTGTACCCGACAGTAGCCTCCTCCCTACTGCCGGGCTTGGTCTTTTAGCGGACAGCGACTGAAGAAATGCCCCTCCACACCGCAGTAAAGACCTAGTCCCTCAGTTTGTCGACGCTCCCTCTCCTCCCGGTGAAAGCCGAGCTCTACCCACCTGCAATCCAATAAACAGTTAATGACAGAGGTTTATTATACCCAAGCACTCGTGAAATAATACTGACAGATGTGCACACCCAGGAACTTGGTGCTGCTCACTCTCTCCACAGTCGCACCATTGATGGTCAGAGGAACGTGCTGAGTGTGTGCTCTCCTGAAGTCTACAACAATCTCCTTTGTCTTCTCCACGTTCAGAGAGAGATTGTTCTCACTGCACCACTTGGCCAGGCGGCTCACCTCACTCCTGTAGTTTGTCTCATCTTTGTTGCTAATGAGACCCACCACAGTCATGTCATCTGCAAACTTAATGAAGAGGTTGGAGCTGTGTGACGGTGTGCAGTCGTGGGTCAGCAGAGTGAAGAGGAGGGGGCTCAGCACACATCCTTGGGGTGCCCCAGTGTTCAGTGTGATGGTGCTGGATGTGTTGCTGCCGACCCGTACTGCCTGAGGTCAGAAAGTCAGAAAGTCCAACAGCCAGTTGCACAGCGAAGTGTTGAGGGATGATTGTGTTTAATGCTGAACTGAAGTCTATGAACAGCATTCTGACATATGAGTCCTTTTTGTCCAGATGGGTGAGTGCTGAGTGGACGGCAGTGGAGATGGCATCATCGGTCGACCATTTGGACCGATATGCAAACTGGAAGGGGTCCAGGGAGGGGGGGAGGGCAGATTTGATGTGGTGCATGACTAGCCGTTCAAAGCACTTCATGAGGATGGGGGTAAGTGCAACAGGACGGTAGTCATTGAAGCAGGATGGAGATGGCTTCTTCGGGACTGGGATGATGGTGGTAGTTTTAAAGCATCTGGGAACAACAGCCTGACTCAGTGAGATGTTAAGAATGTCTGTGAAGACATCAGTGAGTTCTGCTGCATAGACTTTCAGTACACGCCCAGGGATGTTGTCAGGACCTGGAGCTTTGCGGGCATTGATCCTGCTGAAGGATCTCCTCAAGCTGTCTGGGGTCAGTGTCATCACCTGGTCGCCGAGAGGAGGTGGAGTCTTCTGTGCAGTGGTGCTGTTTTGTGGCTCAAAGCGAGCGAAGAAGGTGTTCAGCTCATTTAGCAGAGAGATGTTGTTGTCACAGGTCCGTGGTGGGGGCTTGTAGTCTGTAATGGTCTGTATCCCCTGCCACAGGTTCCTAGTGTCTCTGCTGTCGCTGAATTGGTGAGCTATCCTCCTGGAGTGCTGTCTCTTAGCCTCTCTGATGCCATGGGACAGGTTGGCTCTAGCTGTTCTCAGGCCCACCTCATCTCCAGCTCTGAATGCAGCGTTCCGTGTCTTCAGGAGTCTGTAGACCTCCCCTGTCATCCATGGCTTCTGGTTGGCCCGGACAGTGATCGTTTTTGTGACCGTTACATCATCAATACACTTATTGATGTAGGCAGTAACAGTCTCTGAGTACTCCTGGAGGTCAGTGGTGTTATTGCATGTGGCAGCCTGTTTAAACATGTCCCAGTCAGTTCAACACAAGCAGTCCTGAAGAATCTCTGATGATCCTTCTGGCCACACTTTAATCTGTTTTTGAACTGGTTTGGCGACTTTAATGAGTGGTCTGTATGCAGGCATTAGCATAACAGTGATGTGGTCTGAGGCTCCGAGGTGGGGGAGGGCTTTGTAAGCTCCTCTCTGTGTGGTGTAAACAAAGTCCAAGATGTTATTACCTCGTGTTGGAAAGTTGATGTGCTGGTGTATTTTTGGAAACACACTCTTAAGGTCAGCATGGTTGAAATCCCCAGTTGCTCCAGGTTTGGAATTTTCATTTTTGGGTGAATTATCCCTTTAGCAAAGGTTTTAAATAAGACCAGAAGTTTTTCTACCAATATGGTATTGGTAGTTACTAAAAGTAGTTTACTCAGGTATCTCTTTTATATTTCTTGTACTAATTACGTTGTCATAGCTCTAAACTATTTCTCTTTTCCTTCTTTCCCTAAACCAGAGCAGACCCCTGTGCAGGATAAGGCTGAATGTGCATGCGCTGGACAGGTTTTTAATGGTTTTGGGCTGGACCCTGGTGTTTCTCTTCTGTCTGCCAGTGTAACATCATACAGAGTGGTCTCCAAAGTGTTTGACATGTGCCTCCTTCCACTGTCCACCGCAAAAATATAGATACTAAGGTGTTTTTATCTACCAGTGACTTTGTTTATTAAAAAAAAGAATAATGCCTACAACATGCCTTAAATTGGACGAATAACCTATGTTAGCAAATAATTGTGTGGAAGGGATTTTCCTTCCACACAATTACAGAATCAATCAATTACAGAGAGCATTCACTCACTTCTAACAGTGCATTTAAATAGAGCTGTGTTTACCAAGAGTAGCCTATAATAAGAAAGAATTTATGTTTTTGGAAAAGGCAGCCCAGAACAATGCAGAAAAAACATAGGCTATATGTTTGAGTTATTTCACAATAAACCTATTGAAATTGTACCCTTGTTTATGCAGTACATTTATTTAAATTTGAATGTTAATGTTAATTTTACATATTGCTCATGTTCTGTATTGTTAATATAAATCATACACTCTCAGAATCAAAAGGTTGCATTTCATTTATTATTACTGGCAGTCCCTTATGGCAATGAACCATGGTAAAGTGAACATAGTTTAACTGTTTTATTTGTAGATTTCCTTGGTTACCACTACAGTAAACATATTTTAACCATGTGTAAACAAAAATATTATCTAATAAATTGCAATTAAGGAGAGCATTGAATGTTAAAATGAATTTCAAATATAAAGTTAAGTAGATTTTATTACCCATTGTACTCATAATAATTAAATAAATTTCATAATCTAAAAGTTCAGTTTAGAAGTATCATATTGGTATCAACGATAATGGTCATTAAAAGTATCGTTATCGTATCGAAAACAAAATATGTGTTATCACCCATCTCTATTGAAAACACAATACTTACATTTTAATATGAATTCCTCCACAGAACTACTTCTTCTTCTTGATTTATTGGTGGTTGACAGACCAGCTTTCGGTGCATTACCACCACCAACTGAACTGGAGTGTGGAGCGTCGATGGGAAATAAGAAAAAAAAATATGAAGAAAAAAAAACTATTTTCTTAAGTAAATTCCTGTTTCCTTTAAAAACCTCAATATTGCATATTGCATTGGAATATGTCCACTTTTTTTAGCCAGAATATTTTCTAATGATATTGTATTATGCTTCATTTCCTTCATCTTATCATTTAACTCTTGTCTTTTTTATTATGCAATTTATAAGAACATGTTCAACTGTTTCTGGTTCGTTACACTTATTGCACTTACCTGTAGGATGCTTAAGGCATTTCACCCACTTCCACTTGCAGCACTGCAGGTGGGGATGTTTTAAACGCCCCACAACATATTCTGAGTGCCTGAGTTTGTACTGCATCAATTTTCTTTAAAAGTGTTTCACATGCTGACCAATATACTATGCAACAATAGTCTATTGCAGATCTTATAAGCCCACAATATATGTTTCTTAGTGAGTTAAAACTTGCACCCCACTCACATCCTACTAGACATATCATTATATTTATTGTTTTCTTACATTTGGTCACTAGCTTCTCTATATGAATACAGAATGTTAATTTCTCATCTAACCATACACCCTAGAACTTGATTTCAGTCACCTGCTTTAATGGTTGGCCATATAATGTAAACTCTACTGGAATATGCTTCTGGTTTGTGCAACATATAACCTGTGTCTTTTCTACCTATAATCTGAATCCCGATTTCTTAGTACAATCTTTAGCTTGGTTTATTGCTGTCTGAATTTTATTAACTGTATAAGTCACATTCCGCCCTCTCTTCCACAATGCACCATCATCAGTATATATCGATCTTCCCTTACGATTTTCTACCTGACTGAAGATGACATTAATCATGATAATAAACAGAAGCGGGCTACCAACACTTCCCTGTGGCGTCCCATTTTCAATTTTATATTAGTTCGATTATATAAAAAGTACCATACCCAATTATATGTTCTACCTTTAATAGATAAGGATTTCTTTTTCATTAATAGATCAGTTTTCCATAGCAAGTAGTATGCTTTCTCTATGTAAAAAAAAACTGCTGTAACTTTTTCTTTACTGATCTGTGCCTTTCTTATATCCAGTCATTATTTCTAGACATACCACTGCATCCATTGTATTTCTTCCACTACGAAACCACTTTGATGTGGAAAAAACAAATCTCTTTTTTAAGTATAATACATTAACCTATTCACTATCATTCTTTAAATGAGTTTTGCATACATTTGAAGTAACTGCTATAGGCAGGGTTGCACATAATTTTTTCAGCCTGGTTCTCATAAGAGAGCCTGGAGATTTGGTTTAGACCTCAAACTGCATATGTGACCCATTAAATATAACTATAAAAATGAATTAATAATTGTTATAATATTATTGCACTTTATTATTTTTTTTAAATAAAATAATAGTAAATTACCTAAATAATAGTGTGTGATAATATTATGAAAAATAAAAGGCAGTTCTAGTATTAAATACAAATACATTTATTTTATAGTAAACTTAAAAATAAAATGTTAATATTTACTACTACTTTCTTTGTTTGCCTCTTTAAGAAGAACCACTTTATGTCTTCCCCAATTTTAAGTCGCTTTGGATAAAGGATCTAAAAATAAATAGTAAAATCGTTTTCATCATATTCAAACTTAAAATCAGCAGGCTTTTATTTTGGCAGGTTGGTGCCGGCAAGTAAGTATACACGGTTCCGGATTTAGCGCTGCTGGTTAAAGAGTGATTTAACACTTCCAAACCAAGAGTGCAGTATATAGGATAATGATCACTGCCTATAGTGAATTTGTTCATTATTTTCCATGTACTGATTTTTGCTAATTCCTCAGATAATATTGTAACGGCAAGCACAGATTATTTTCCTCTTACTACATCCAGTCTAGTACCTTTTTCAACATTAAGACATACAAATCCTAATTCATCCAATATTTCTTCAATTATATTACCATTAAAAACTGTATAACCACTCCCCCATATGGTATTATGTGCGTTAAAATCCCAGGAATTAAAAAAAAAAAAAATCCCACAACAAAAAAACCTTATTTCCATTATATCTCTGTAACGATTGCACACAGTTCGAAAGATCGAATTGCAGTGTTTAATGATGTAATCCAAAACAGGCTTGAGGTCAAAAACAGGGAAATCAGTCCAAAAACAAGAAACAAGAAAACACAAGGGACCACTAGAAAGCTGGGTGATGGAAAACAAGGACTCCATGAAACAGAATGAGAGAGGCTGGTATATATGGACAGGTGATGACGAAGAAAGTGAAGACATCTGAGTGCAATAACAGGTGTGCAATTAACAGTGATGAATGGGACAAAGGCTTGTGGGAAATGTAGTGCCTGCAGTGGGGTGACTATGGGGAAGTGAGACCACTAGTGGACACCCAAGGAAACACAGACCAGACACTGTGACAATCTCCCAATATTTCCAAGTGTCTTCTTATTGAGTTTTTAACATGGATTATATTCATTTATAACAATAATACTCCTATTACTATATCATACTTCCACAGAAACCACTTCTAATTCCTTATTATTTATTTTCATAAAATTTTATCCATTTTGATAAAGGTAACTATTACTCCCCCATTTCCCAATTCCCTATCCTTACCTACTACATCGTACCCATGTAAAATAAAATCAAGATGCGGTTTAAGCCATGTCTCCTGTATACATACAGTATAATATCTGTTTACTTCTGTACCTCTTCTATAAATCAGTTCCTGTCCATTTGATATAAGACTCCTTGCATTCCACTGAATTACTTTCAGTCCTTTCATATACCTTCACCATACGTTCCCTTTGTTCCTGATATTCCACCTTTTAGTGCCTTATTAACTGAGTCTACTGTTACATTTATTATTTTTAGGTATTTCTCTGCTGCTCTAATGATTATCTTAAAACTTTTTGTTCTGGTGCTAGTTTGTGCAGAACAATTTACTACTTCAGCCATGAAGGTCAAGAATTCTGCACATTTTAACATTACAAATCTTTGTTATGTTTGCACTGATGGATTTCTTTTTCAGGAAGTTTCACTACATTTGTGTTTTCAGATCCTATTGTTGTTTGAGTTTAGTTTTTTACTCTATTGATTGCTTCTGCAAAAACAACAAAATAGCAATGACATGTAAGTGCTATAACAAGTCTCATTTAGCTTAAATGCAGTACATGTAGCAAGGGCTTTTAAATAATATAATAAATAAAAAGAAAACAGATGCACTGTAAAAAAAAAAAATAGTGTAAATTCACAGTAAATTACTGGCTACTAGTTGCATGACTTTCACTGTAATGTATGTAAATTCACAGTAAATATCTGTAAACTAGTTACATTACTTTCACAGTAAATTACTGTATCATTTTCACACTTAATAATTGTTAATTGACAGCTGTATACTGTGACCTCACAGTATTTATTCCATACTGTGATTGGCAGTATGTGTAATGACCCAGAACTCGACATGGGATCCATATGCAGGCTTTATTGCAGAAACTCGTAGTCGGACAGGCAATGGTCAATATCAGCAATGTAGGGAGAACAGAGAATCAAAATCCAGTAACAAGCAAGGGTCGGTAGGTAGGCAGCAAAGGTACGTTAAGGATATCAAACAGGATCGGCAACAGGAAAACAAACACGGGTAGTAACGCTAAGAAATGACAGACACAGCAAACCAAGACTTCGCGTTGAACTGTTGTGATAGTCCAGCTTATATACAAGTCCTGATGAATTGCACCTGTGATGGTGATCAGAGTCCAAGGACGGGGCTTGTGGGAAATGTAGTGTAGTCAGTGTAAATTAATGGATGCATGCGTGTGTGTCAGTATTCAGGTGACAGAGCCCCCCCACCCTGCGAGGAGGCAACCGACGTCGGGGTCTACCACGGGGTCGAGCGGCCGGTCTTTCAGTGTGTAAGCGATGAAATTCATAGATGAGATTGGGATATAAAATATCCTCAGAATTTACCCAAGAGCGTTCCTCTGGACCGTACCCCTCCCAGTCGACAAGGTACTGCAGGATTCTTCCCCGACGTCTGGAATCGAGTAATTACTGGACTTGGTATGCCTCCTCGCCCTCAATGGTGATGGGTTGAGGGGCCTGTTCATGGGACCTCCCCTCTCCCTCGTCTCTGGAACCAGCAGCGGGCTTGAGCAAGGATACATGAAAATTAGGAGAAATACGTTATGTGTTAGGAAGTGCTAACCGGTAGGAAACTGGGGTTATTTGTCTGATGATCTGGAATGGACCCATGTACCTTGGACTCAGTTTGCGGCATGGTAGTCGGAGACGAAGATCCTGTGTTGACAGCTGGTAGTTGGGACCTGGGCACTTCTGCGGTCCGCTTGCTCCTTTTGCCTTCGAACAGCGTGTTGAAGGTGAACATGAGCCCAATTCCAAACCTCCTCACTGCGCGTCATCCAATCGTTTACGGCCGGCACATCCGTTGGCTCCCCTGACCATGGGAACATTGCCGGTTGGAACCCCAGTACACATTTAAAGGGAGTCAGACCAGTTGAGGGTTTGAGAAGGGAGTTCTGCACATATTCTGCCCATAGTAAGTATCGAGCCCAATCGTCCTGATTCTGATTGCAGTAGGTTCTAAGGAAGCGATTCGATTCCTGGTTGAGCCTCTCCACTTGTCCGTTGGCCTGGGGATGATAACCAGAGGTGAGACTGACATTGACATTCAGAGGTGAATTGAGGTCCTCGGTCTGACACGATGTCTTCGAGTAAGCCGTATAACCGAAAGACCCAATTGCAAAGATGTTCTGCAGTCTGGAGAGCTGTGGGTAGTTTGGGTAGTGGAATGAGTCTGCATGCTTTGGAGAATCGATAAATGATGGTAAGTATGGTAGTGTGGCCTTGTGAATTGGGAAGATCTGTAATGAAGTCTATAGCAATGTGAGACCATGGTCATTGTGGAATGGGGATTGGTTGAAAGAGGCCGGCGGGAGATTGTTTGGACGATTTGTTAATGGCACAGTTGTTTCACTGCTGTATGTAGTTGGCTGTGTCCTTGTGTAGTGATTCCCACCAGAAGCGGTTCTCCAGCTGATTAATGGTGGCTGTGATACCTGGATGACCGGATGATGGATGGCAGTGAACTTGACTGATGACCTGATCACGAAGATGTTCAGGTACGAAGATTCTGTCGACTGGACAGGCCACTGGGGTTTCGTTCTGCTCCCTGTATTTTTGCAGCAGAGTCATGATGTCCCATTGAATGGGGGCAACTACTACATGAAAAGGCAGAATGGGTTCTGGATCTATTGGAATGTCCTCCTCCTCGAATTGACATGAGAGAGCATCCGCCTTGGTGTTCTTGGAGGCAGGACGATAAGTTACAGAGAAGTCGAATCGGGTGAAGAACAGGGACCATCTAGCTTGGCGAGGGTTAAGGCGTTTTCGCGGTGCATAAGTATTCCAGGTTCTTATGATCTGTCAGTACTGTAAACGGGTGCGTGGATCCCTCTAGCCAGTGCCTCCACTACTCGAAGGCTGCCTTCATGGCAAGAAGTTCCCGGTCCCTGACACTGTAATTGCGTTCCGCTTCCGGGGGAAGTCGTGGCCTAATGGTTAGAGGGTTGGACTCCCAATCGAAGGGTTGTGAGTTCTAGTCTCGGGCCGGACGGAATTGTGGGTGGGGGTAGTGCATGTACAGTTCTCTCTCCACCCTCAATACCACGACTTAGGCGCCCCAACTGCTCCCCGGGCGCCGCAGCATAAATGGCTGCCCACTGCTCCGGGTGTGTGCTCACAGTGTGTGTGTGTGTTCACTGCTCTGTGTGTGTGCATTTCGGATGGGTTAAATGCAGAGCACAAATTCTGAGTATGGGTCACCATACTTGGCTGAATGTCACTTCACTTTCACTGAGTTGAGTTTCCTTGAGTAAAAGGCACAGGGATGGAGCTTAGCAGAGGGGTCTGGACGTTGGGACAGGATAGCTCCAATACCGGTGTTTGATGCGTCCACCTCGACAACGAAAGGTAAAGAAGGGTCAGGGTGGCAGAGAATGGGCGCGTTGCTGAATCGTTGCTTCAGGGTTTAAAAATGCCTTGTGAGTGGGTTCGGACCATTGTAGTCGGTGAGTTCCTTTCTTGACCATTGAAATAAGTGGGGCGACAACCGTACTGAAGTTTCTGATTAACCTTCTGTAGAAGTTGGCGAATCCTAGAAATCACTGCAATTCCTTGAGGGTTGCGGGTTCAGGCCAGTTAAGAACGGCGTTGACCTTCCTCTCGTCCATGGCCACCCCTCCGGGACTGATTATGTACCCCAAGAATGTGGTGGAAGTCGTGTGGAATTCTCAGCCTTGGCATATAACTGGTACTTGATGAGGCGCTGAAGAACTGATCGGACGTGTTGTACATGTTCAGGGAGTGTGTTGGGATAGATTAGGATGTCGTCAATATACACGATCACAGATTGGTTCAGCATGTCCCTGAAGACCTCGTTGATGAATGACTGAAACTCAGATGGACTATTGACCAGTCCGAACGGCATCACAAGATATTCATAGTGTCCAGTGGTTGTGGAGAAGGCTGTCTTCCATTCATCTCCTTCTCTAATGCGAATGAGATTGTAAGCACACCTCAGATTCAGCTTGGTGTAGTATTGGGCAGTGCGAAGCTGTTCAAGGGCTGAAGGAACCAACGGAAGTGGGTATCTGAATTTAACAGTCATTTCGTTTAGTCCACGATAATCAATGCAAGGACGGAGACCACCATCCTTCTTCTTCACGAAAAAGAACCCGGATGAAGCAGGAGATGTGGACGATCTAATGAAACCTTTCTGGAGTTCTTCATTGATGTAATCCTTCATGGCTTTGGACTCTGGTTGAGACAAGGGGAAGATGCGACACTTAGGAGGAGAATGCCCTGGCAGAAGATCGATTGCACAGTCATATTTGCGGTGAGAAGGTAAGGTGTTGGCTTACTCTTTACTGAAAGCCTCTATAAGATCAGCATATTCCTCTGGAAGTTCGAGAATGGACTCTCGTGCTGGAGAGAGTGACACGGGACAGACAGGAATGGGTTTAACCAGAGAAAGACAGTTCTGTTGACAATGATTGCTCCATTTTACGATTTGGCCCTCTCTCCAGGAAATGGATTATGCAGACGTAACCAGGGTAATCCAAGAATCACGGGAGTGTGAGATGTGGGGAGAACGTAGAAATTAATCCTCTCCTTGTGAAGTAAACCAGCCCCCATCAAGATTTTGCGAGTGAGGTGGGTGATGGATCCAGAACCCAATGGTCGACCATCTATTGTCTCCACTGAGAGAGAGGTAGAGTATGAAATCAGTCGAATGTCGTATCTCTTAGCAAACTCCTCAAAAATGAAATTGCCAGCAGCCCCAGAATCGAGTAACGCAGAGGTAATAATTTGTTTGTCGTTTATCCATAATTCTCCTGGAATGCTCACACACTGGGTATCACACATGGAGGTGAGAGGAGTACTCACCGCGTGTTGTGAGGAGGTAGATGCACGAGTAGGGCAGTTGTTACATTGATGGCCAGGTAAGCCAGAGTACATGCATAGTCTATTAGAGATGCGTCGATCTCTCTCCTCAACAGATAGATGGTAAGTGTTAATCTGCATGGGTTCAGTAGGTTCATTAGACGGTGTGAAAACTGGGCGGTCAGTGCGACGAGAAATGGATCGTCGGGCACGTTGCAGATTGCTTGAAGATCATAATTCAGACCCTTGCCTTTAACGTGTACCTTTAACGTGTCGTTCACCCAGTTGGTTTGTGCCGCCAGGGTGCGAAAACGTAGAGCATAATCAGCCGCCGTCATTCTGCCTTGCGATAATTCCAATAAGTGATCTCCAGCTCCCTTTCCTTCCTTAGGATGATCGAATACTGCTCTGAACTGATGTAGGAAGTCATGAAAGGAAGAGAATGCAGATCCATCGGAGCCCCATACAGCAGTAATCCATTCCAGTGCTTTCTCAGTTAGCAGTGAGCAAACAAAGGCGATCTTCCCAGTATCAGTAGTATACAGCGTGGGTTGCTGTTCAACAAACAATGAGCATTGCTGGTGTCACCGTTGAATTTCTCCAGGAAAGCGAGACAGGGATTAACCTGGGACGGCGTCCCTGCAGCGTGGGCAATGGCGGACGCTTCCGGCGTTGGTGTGGCCGCGGGAGCTGTATGGAGACTCTGAACGGCTTTGATGAGTTCCTCAGTGATAGACATCAGTCGATTCAGCTTAAACTGGTTAGCAGTGATCTGACTGGCTTGGGCCACCATGGTGGTATGAAGACCATCATAATCCGCTGGATCTTGTGTTGGCGAAGTCTTCTGTAATGACTCAGAACTCGACATGGAATCCATATGCAGGCTTTATTGCAGAAACTCATAGTCGTACAGGCAATGGTCAATACCAGCTCATATACAAGTCCTGATGAATTGCACCTGTGATGGTGATCAGAGTCCAAGGACGGGGCTTGTGGGAAATGTAGTGTAGTCAGTGTAAATGAATGGATGGATGCCGGTTCGTCTCCGTGATAGTATGCCTTTAGAATTACTGATTTTGCTGTTAAGTTAATGCCATAAGATTACTGCAAATTAGCAGTATTCAGCTGTTTCAATTACAGTCTAAACTGAAATAGTAATGCAAATCATTAATATGCTTTTAATTTACTATAAAATGTATTGTTAAATAAAAACTTTAAATTTAAAATGTATTGTTAATTTATTATAAAATACTGTAATTTTATTATTTGATTTTATAACCCATCAATACCCTATAACACTGGAACAAAGATATGTTCAATTCAAATAAATAAAAAACAAACAATTTAAAGATTTATTTTGCAGTTTAATAAATCCAGTCTAAACTTTCCAGCAAAGAGGTTCAGATGATCATGCTTTTCTCCATTGAATCAGGAAACACTATATAACATATTCATCTTACTACATGACCACATCTTAATTACTGTTACTTTGGTTGGTCCATTCTGGTGTTGGAACATTGCTTACACACTAGATTAACATACATATAAATTCAATGAGTTTCCTGATCAGTGTACAGACTTGCAGGTTGATATGTCCTCTTTGTAGTGGTGGAAATTATGATTCTTTCTAGTGATTCGTTCATTTTCAGTTCGTTCACCAAAATGATTCGTTCAGAATCGTTCACTGATTCGTTCAGTGACCATTTCTTCGTATTACACAAAATAAGCCAGCAGATGGCAAAAAAAAAAGTGTATTATGTTGTTATGTCTTAAGTCAACAAACGTATTCACTTGTTGCAAAAACTGATCTGGCTTTATTAAAATGTGTGTATAATCGCATTCAATATATAAAGTCTAATTAAGTTGTTCAGATGAACAAAGCACAAGGTTTTCTTGCCTAAATAGCATTTTAATTGTTTGGTCAGACAGTTTGTATATTATATATTCACATTCATCAATCGTGGATTAAACGTGGAGTTGCTAAATATCAAAACAAGCGTATGTGCACAGTACAGTACCAATAACTACGCTTTGCATTTTTGCGAGATTGACATGCTAAATGGCAGACTGACCCGGTTTACTCTCATTCATTTCGTTCACGAACGAGATAAGCTATGTACCAGTTCATTTCATTCACGAACGACATGTATCCGTTCATTCAGCTCGTTCACGAATGACATGTGTGCCAGTTCAGTCATTTCATTCACGAACGAGATCTACTAAATCATTCAACTCGTGCACGTACGACATGTGCTTTGCCGATTGAGAAACGTGACTGGTAAACGGTTTGCCAGAATATACCCTGACCATCAGGTCAGTCATTTCATTCACGAACGAGATGTATCATTCAACTCGTGCACGAACGACATGGGTACCAGTTCAGTCATTTCATTCACGAACGAGATGTATCAGCTCATTCAACTCGTGCACGAACGACATGGGTACCAGTTCAGTCATTTAGTTCACGAACGATAAGATCTCTAGATCTAGTTCAGACTCATATGAAACTCGTTCATTGAAGGGCGTATTCGTTCACTACATTCAACAAATCAAATACTCTATCACATCTCATACTCGAAGGCTATTGGCTCGAGGTTGAGTAATTCTTTGACAGGATGAAACAGTTGTTACCCGGTTCACTGAGCTGCGCATGCGCTGCTTATAGCGCCGCGCTGCTGTGGAGGGAGGAACTTCACTGAACGAGAAATATGAGTCAGTGGATTACGTGAACGAGAACGATTCGTTCACCTAAAAGATTCGTTCAAAAAGAACGATTCGTTCACGAACGACACATCACTACCTCTTTGCCTCTCTGAGTTTGTGCCTGTCTCTGCATTGATGCCCATTAAGTAGGGGAGAACGGGTAAGTTGTCACACTGTTCATAACTCCAACACTAGAGGCTCTATCTCAAAAATCAAATAGCCACTCTGTGTGATTTCTTCTTCTACAGTCAATTCCTTGTTCACATGTGGTCAAGATCACTCTAATCTGAGGTTAGTACACTTTTTTGTACTATAAATCTTATGCAATACAACTTTGTTAGTTATGAATGTTACAAATTATTATTTTGCACAAAATAGAGGAGACAATAACGTGTCGTTGGATACGTTAGCTGACGTGCTATGTTGAGCTAACCTTGAGACATTAGCGCACATGTCAGTTTGGGGCAAGTTGTCTCAATGACTTTGGGGACAACTTGTGACAACTTGCCCCAGTACAAATAAATACATAGAACATGTTCAAAAAACATTGTGATATTGTAATTTATTTGTAATTACAATAAGGTTTTTGAAGAGTGGAAGGAAGGAAGGAAGGAAAGAAGGAAGTTCGAAATTATCAACGAAAGACAAAGCATGGCAGTACACCATCTGACATAATGTTAAAGGCAGTCAGGCAGGTAAAGTTGCAGAACAAATCAATCAGAAGTACAGCGAAGGACTTTGACATAAATTACCATACTCTGACTAGGTATTGTCAAAAGATATCCCGGGAAGAAACTGAAAGTCAGATAGCCATGCCAACAACAATGGTTGGTTATGCAACGCCACGGAATATTTTTTTCACCTGATTTGGAAAAGCAGCTTGTTGAGTATATTTTTAGGTCAGCTGACATTAATTTTGGTCTATCACCAAGTGAGGTCAGAAAGCTTGCCTAACAGTTTGCTGTGGCACACCAGCTGAAGTTTGCGCCTTTGTGGGCGGAAAAAGAAAAGGCCAGCAAAGAGTTGTTTACAGGCTTCTTAAAGCGGCATACAACACTGTCACTGAGAAAGCCAGAGACAACTAGCCTTGCCAGGGCAAGTAGCTTCAACACAGATAATGTTAATGCTTTCTTTGACAACTTAGAAAAAAGTTTTATGCAAATATGAGTTTGGAATGTTGATGAAACTGGGGTCACCACTGTACATAAACCAGAAAAAGTGTTGGCCAGACGTGGATTCAAACAAGTAGGGTCACTGACCTCTGCTGAAAGGAAAACCCTTGTCACACTAGCCTGTGCTCTCTCAGCCACAGGAAATAGTATACCTCCATACTTTATTTTCCCCCGTGTCAACTTCCAAATCATTTCCTGATCAATGGGTCACCAGGCAGCAGGGGGGGGGGGGGCAAATTCCTCTGGATGGATGAAGGACACACACTTTGTTGACTTCCTGCAGCATTACAGTGAACGTACAAAGTGCTCAAAGGAGAAGTTCTGTTTATTCCTTTTGGACAACCAAAATTTGTCTCATTTGTCCATTGATGGACTCACTTATGCCAAAGAAAATTGCATAATCATGCTGTCATTCCCACCCCACTGCTTACATTGGCTCCAACCATTAGACAGGTCTGTCTGTGGGCCACTAAAGAGACACATCAACAGGGCATTTGATGCCTGGATGAGGACCAACCCCGGGAAGACAATGTCAACTCATGACATTCCTGGGATTGTAGCAACTGCCTGGCCTCTGACTGCAACCCCCTTGAACATTCAGGCTGACTTAAGGGTGGCTGGGGTTCAACCTTACAACAGAGATGTATTTCTTGAAAGCGAGTTTTCACCATCCTACTCCACAGATCGCCCCATTCAGAATCCTGCCCTGCCAGGCCCCGGCACCAACTCTGTCCCGTCGAGCATGGCCAGTTATGCTTCAGCTATTATCAGATTACCCTTACCAAGCAATGCTATTGCTGACAGTGGGCTACCAACTCCAGAGGACATCCCACCATATCCAAAAACTGGCACCCGAAGACCAGCCAGGAAAGGAAGAAAATGACGCAAATCAGCAATTCTTACTGACACGCCAGTGAAGCAGCAACTATAAATAGAAAAGAATAAGGCTGAATCTAGCAAAAAAACTATTTCAAAAGAAAGGGACAAAAGGCGGGGCGCTGGGGGGAGTGGGGAGTGGAATTCTGCCTCATCTGTGTGGAGAAAATTTCAAACAGTCATCCAAAAGAGACCTGGTTAAAATGTGTAAAATGCAACAAATGGGCCCATGATGCTTGCACCTCAGGCCAGGCAATTTATGTGTGCCAGAATTGTCACTCTGAAGATGAGTCTGATTAGTCAGATACAGGGCATCTGTTTTGTTCAGAGGTTAAACATGTTAAGTTAAGCGAGTCATCTGCAGCATTCCATTCAATTATCATGGATCTATGTGCAAGCCAGAGAATGACTGGGTTTAAAGTTCAAAGTAAAGTGGTCTTGCCTCTTAATATGTTTTGATTGAAAAGTGTATTGTTTGGATTTATATAATTGTTTTACCAAATTCTCTAGGCATGATTGTTTATATTTTCTGTTCTGGTTTGAATTTAAAAATGTAAATCAATAATCACAATTAGGTAGTTGTGTTCATATTTTTAGATAATCTAGTGTGACAACTTACCTGCTGATGGGGCAAATTGTCACATGTGCACATTCTCTATTCAACAGTCTACAACTTTATAATGAAATAAGATATGGAAATGTAACTTAATGTAAAATGTAATACAACATATGTGCCCAAGACTTCCTTCTTGCAAGGAGTGCATTTGGCAGCTTCACAGTCTCAGTGGCTGTGGCTGTAGCACAAGGATGCAAAAATAATATATCAATACAATAGGAGTACAATTAGACTGTTAATAATCTGTACCTATGGTAGCACAGTCAAAATTTGCACACAAATAATCTCTTAGCCCCTATCGATTTATCTTATATGCTCTTCATTTTTCAGTTGATGAAGCAGACAAAGGCTGATCGTCAAACTCACACAGCAGGAGAGAAAATTATGAAGAAGCCCAGTTAACGTTACTAATTTAAGATGAAATTACTCCACCTTTGCCATAATCCACAATAATATAATTGCTATAATACAGTACAATTACTGCAACCAATGTCAGTTTGTGGTTTATAGAATTGGCATGCTCAAACCTACCCCCTTACATAAGACCAGCGGGCCACTGCGGCTCACCGGAGGCAAAGTTGGCGGCCCAGCGGCGGTCGCTGCCCGCGGTTCACCGGCGTTTTGCTCATCGCTATTTCGGCAGACCACCAGCAGCAGCATCCGCTTTTCTGACTGCGGTCCGCTGACGAGCCTCTGGTTTATAATTAGACTAACCTTACTGTTTGCTGGTGGTCCACGGTCTGTTCGTGGTCCATATCAGTTCGATTACGCTAACCAAAATGTCCTTGCACACAATAATGGATCAAAAATGTACAATCACAATTGTACATTTATTTTCAGTGAACAGATTAAATATAAAAATGTATATATATTATCTGATGGTTTTATGCAATGTGATTTTCAAATAGCAGCATTAAGATCACATATTTGTAACTGTTACCCGTACGAAAGTCAACCACAAGCTGACTTCAAACAACGTGACAACAGAATCTACAACTTACTCTAATTGGTTAATACTTTTAAATTACATGCATTATTATATATTTAAAATAACAATAATAATTTGACGCTTCATTACTTACCGCTGAATCAGTTGGACTCAGATGAGAACATGGAGGAGATGAGTCAGCTCAGTCAGAGACACAGCTCGCTGATGCGGGACAGAATTCACAGTATCATCCTGTAACTGCTCCACCTACATTATTTTCACAATAAAATTCCAGAATACTGTAATATACTGTGAATATCACAGTAAAAACTTGTAAAGTCATAATAATGTAATTAACTGTGAAATATTACACCTTTATGCTGTGAAAAATATTACAGTGTGGAATGGAAAAAGAATAGAGCAAGCTAGTGTTAGAGCCCTTTTTTATTATTGTATAATAAATTAAGAATTGAATTAGAATAGTGAATGCTAAAGTTGGATGGTTAAATAAAGATGGAAGAGATCTGGTGAATAACTGTGTCAAAAGCAGCGGACAGATTCAAGCAAGATAATCATTGAAGATTTGGATTCCGCTCTTGCCAGTCTTAGGGCTTCAACAACTGAGAGCAAGGCAGCCTCAGTTGAATGTCCACTTCTGAAGCCAGATTGTTTCCTAACAGTTTAGGGGAAGGAAGCAAAGATGAAACCATTGCAGATAGCTGGGAGGGCGGGAGTGAGCATAAATTATGTCGAAAGATGACATGTGGAGGGGTAAGTGATGTGTCAGGGACCATGTTGAGGTCAAGAGTGAAGTGAAGGGAGGTGTGTAGTGTAGTAACCAGTACATGATCAGTGGAGCAGTGTCGTATGTAAATAAGGTCCAGTTGGTTGCCTGATTTGTGAGTAGCAGTAGTTGACAATCTGTTAAGATCAAAAGAGGCAAGCAGACTGTGAAAGTCAGCAGACTTTTATAGAGACTTTTGTGGAGGTTTATAGAGGTGGATATTGAAATCTCCAAGCATAAATAGGGGAGTACCATCCTCAGTAAAGGTTTATAGTAGCACATCTAATTAATACAAAAAGTTACCTAGTGGTCCTGGGGGTTGATAGAGAACTACAAAATGTATTTTAAGAGGGTAGGTAACAGTAACTGAATAAGATTCAAAGGATCTGTTGATACCCAAAGATGGTAAAGGATTACATTTCCAATCATTAGAGACGAGCAGACTAGTACCTCCACCTCTTCCAGTTAATCTGAGGGAGTGAGAAAATGAGAAATTATTGGAGAGTGCTGCAGGTGTAGCAGTGTCCTCTGGTTTGATCCAGGTCTCTGTCAGGGGCATGAGATTAAGCTTTGAATTACTAATAGAAGTAATGAAATCGGCTTTGTTTACAGCAGACTATCAATTCCAGAGACCAATAGAAAAAGAAAATAGTGTATTAGAAGACATAGGCAAAGTGTGCAAGTTGTTTAGTGTGCAATTAAATGCAATATTTGTAATATATAGATGTTTCAGAAACATTTTCATGAGAAACAAACACTTTTTATATACTGCTTATTAGAGCTACATCTTTTCAAGAACAAAGTTCAACATATTCATATATACTTTTTATTACTTATAAAGTGGGGGTATATATGATTTTATCAGTGTTGTATGATAAAAGTTACTCAATGCAACAGTGCGACTACAATACAAAAATGCTTTTACTGTTTTAAAAACATGTTTGTCTAACCCGAAACACACATGATCGTTGTCATGGGGTGAATCTGGCCAATTGTGAAGCAGCTGTGTCTTCATCAGCACTCCTGCAGTCGTCCTAGAGAAACTGCGGCGGCTGATTCAGCCGGCTGATCTCGAAACACTCTCACAGTACTTTGATGCCACACATATATACCCCCACTCCTGCAGTCGTCCTAGAGAAACTGCGGCGGCTGATTCAGCCGGCTGATCTCGAAACACTCTCACAGTACTTTGATGCCACACATGACAGTCATGTCGGACAAAATTTCTAACCAGCATGCACTGCTTCAAGTCAGATTGCGATCGGTTGGCGTAGTGCTGCATGAAGTCGGACGCACCTAGTCTCATGAGTCTTTCGGGTTTTTGAGTCATTCCTTAATCACGTGACAGGGCCATAAGCATAACCAATGCAGCCTGAGCCAGAAAGATAATTGATTAGTTATTTTTTTTTATTATTTTATTAATGCCAAGGTACCAAAGATAAAAGAACAGATAATGTCAATATTGCATACAAAGAAGTGGCATTACATGCAAAGCACCATTTACAAACATACGTATGTAAACATAAAAATAAATAATACTAAACGAAAGCTTATATAAAATATATTTCAAAGATTAAACAGCCTTAAAAAGATTAAACGGTTTTAACAGCCTTAAGATTTTTGGAAGATTTAATAGTTTTGTTATACTCTTGAACCTCTTTTTTAGTCATAATAGGTTAATAATTAAATATTCATTTTGTCTTTTTGAATATTAAAGAAGCAATACAGAAAAAAAAACAGAGAAAAACCATGTAGCAAAATGCAATGGATAACATTAGAGAATTCAGTCCAAAATAGCTACAGAGCTTCTTTTGAACAACAGTGATCAACCCTATTACACTGCGAGCCCCAACACTATCAGGGTGCTAGAAAACAGAGTCAAGGACATAAAGCCACCACACCTCATAACACGACTACTAAGTACTGGAAAGCCTCAGAGTGGAGAGCATGGCCCCTGTTTTACAGCTTGCCAGTCCTGAATGGTGTACTTCAACCATGTTATGTGAAGTACCTAGGCCTTCTGGTATCAGGAATATTTCTAATTCTGAATGAGAACAGATAACATGCTTTTTGAGTTTGTGGGAAGGTTTCAGTTGCTGTATGGTGAGGCATCTATGACATGTAATGTACACCTGCTAACTCATCTTGCAAAATCAGTGAAATTGTGGGGGCCACTCTGTGCACACTCAGCATTTGTGTTTCAAAATGCAAATGGTGGTCTGTTGAAACTGGTGCATGGGAGCTCACACAATCATTTGTTCACAAAGATTGTGAACAAATTCCTGTTGCACATAGCAATACCACTCTTTACCACAAGGTATGCAGTTAGTGAGCATGTTAAGGAGTTCCGTTTTCAAATGACAAATGACCGAAGAGTAAAAAGTTTCACAAAATGTCAAGACACAACTGTTTTGGATAGTGGCAGAGTGACAGAGACTACTGATAATGAAAAAAGAGCCTTCATATCTGCAAAGATACATCCACCAGACAAAATGGTAGTGCACAGGAGAATGGTGGATAAAGGACTAGTTAATACCAGCAAAAGCTATAGCCGCAGTAAGAGACACAGAGACTTTTTTGTCAAGATGAGTGATGCTGTTTATAGAGAAATCCAGAATATTGTATCCTTTCCTTCAGAAGGGGGTACAGAAATTGCTGTCCTTTTCAAAAAGTTTGGTAGCACTTTATTTTACAGTCCTGTTCCTCATGTACATACTATGTACTTATTATAGTAATTACAATAACTATGTAATAACTAGGTACTAACCCTGAACCTACCCCTAAACCTAACCCTACCCCATGTAGTTACCTTGTATTACCAGAACTTTCTTAGATAAATACACTGTAGGTACACTATAAGGACATGGAAGTACACGTACTGTAAAATAAAGTGCAACCAAAAGTTTAATATAAATGCCTCGTTTCCTTTATCACAAGGTTATGGGTTTGTGTAACATATCCGACTTGTAAGTGCAAGACTTTTTTCACCAGTGTGTCTTATTTCAGTAGACCGGTTAGAGCAGAAATGCATGGTTTTAAAAACGCATTTCCAAATGCATATGAGAGAGACTAGTCTTAATCACAGATGGTCATTATTTGAGTTGTTGGTGATGATAAAAGCCCTTTCTGTTTAATATGATTTATGGCCTTGAGTGAGAAGAACTTTCCATGAATGGAACTGGTTAAGGTGTCATTAGATGGCCTAAATGTGGACTTGGGAAATAACACCAAGTGGTGGGAGAAATAATATCTAAAGGCCGAAGAAATATCTAGGAGGACATTCGCACTCAAACCTCTTTTTCTCTAGCATATTGATCTCCCTTCTCTGGGTGACTTACTGTTTCATATCTGTCTGATACTGTTTTGCCACTCCGTTTTTGCATTCTTTATTTTAGTCTGATACTTCATTGACACCTCTATTTGATTATCTTATATTTGAGTCTGATACTACTTCGACATTTCTGTTTGACTATTTTATCTTTGAGTCTGATATTCATTGACACCTCTGTTTGATTATCTTATAGTTGAGTCTGATACTGTTTCGACATTTCTGTTCTACTATTTTATCTTTGAGTCTGATACTTCATTCAATTCAATTCAATTCAAGTTTATTTGTTTATTGTATCAACATTTCTGTTCTACT
Organism: Carassius auratus; assembly: GCF_003368295.1. Classification (NCBI taxonomy): domain Eukaryota; kingdom Metazoa; phylum Chordata; class Actinopteri; order Cypriniformes; family Cyprinidae; genus Carassius; species Carassius auratus. Next base: position 21,191,319 of record NC_039259.1, on the reverse strand, counting down.
ATTTTATCTTTGAGTCTGATACTTCATTCAATTCAATTCAATTCAAGTTTATTTGTATAGCGCTTTTTACAATACAAATCGTTACAAAGCAACTTTACAGAAAATTATGTTTCTACAATATTTAGTAGTAGCTTATAAGTGGTGACTATGAGTAGACGTAGTCAGCAAGACGATGAACATTATTAATATTATTAATAATTAATAATTATTATATGGTGCAGTCACACTTGTAGCAATATTTGTTAGTTCTGTTTGTTGATTCAGGGTTAGCATCATCTGAGGTCCTCTGAGGGTCAGCATCATCTCTTCTCAGGTGTTCTGGATCCAGACTGGAGCTTGTGTAAATCCTAGTTACCACCCGTGGCAAAACATAGAAACAAAATAGAGACATCATTAGCATAGCTGCTGATCCAATTAAGTAAAATTAATTAGTTTGACCCAAGCTAATGAATAAGAATGCACATTTGATCAGATGCAACTACACTCACAATTTAAGAGATACGTTATCTGAATGCTTGGTAATAGAGATGCGTTTTTAATCTAGATTTAAACAGTGTGTCTGAACCCCGAACATTATCAGGAAAGCTATTACAGAGTTTGGGAGCCAAACGTGAGAAAGCTCTACCTCCTTTAGTGGACTTTGCTATCCTAGGAACTACCAAAAGTCCAGCATTTTGTGACCTTAGGGAGCATGATGGATTGTAACGTGGTAGAAGGCTAGTTAGGTACGCAGGAGCTAAACCATTTAGGGCCTTATATTTAAGTAATGATAATTTGTAACTGATACGGAACTACATGTAACAACTCTTTCAGTAATTTAGTGGGTACAGGATCTAATAAGCATGTTGTTGGTTTAGATTTAGTGATACGTTTATTTAGTTCTTCCTGTCCTATAGTTGTAAAGCACTGCAATTTATCTTTGGGTGCGGTGGATGAAACTGAAGTGTTAGACACTGTAGAATCTACATTTGCTATTGTATTTCTAATGTTATCTATTTTATCAGTTAAGAAATTCATAAAGTCATTACTATTAAACGTTGGTGGAATATTTGAATCAGGTGGTGTCTGGTAATGTGTTAATTTAGCTACTGTGCTAAATAAAAACCTTGGATTGTTTTGGTTATTTTCTACGAGTTTGTGGATATGCTCTGCCCTAGCAGTTTTAACACTAGCACTACCGGAATTCTATAACTACTAGAACTGCCAATAGCGGTCATTTTGACTGTTCATACCAGACAGCAGTGAATGTCATTTTTGTCATGTTATATTTACTTCAAAGCTTCGATGGTCATGTTTTATTAAAAATGTGGGGTAATTTAAGCATACATAATATAATATGTTCGTGATATTATTGTGTAAGAGCTACTAGACCTCCCACAAAAGTGCATACCGCAATTTGCTTTCCGCAATTTGCATCCGGCAAGCTGGAGATCAAAGTTTTTCACCGCAGTTAAAATATAATATACTTGTCAACAAATATAAAATGAAGCAGAATATTTTGTTAGATAAAAACATATTGTGAATTTTGGAAATGATTACATCTGTCTTCAATACATTTTGACTTTTGGAGTTTACAATGCTTTAGAATTATCGGAAATGTTTGGACCACACGAATCGGAAACAATTTTATGCAGCCTCTAATGAAATCTAGAATGAATAAATAGTTCTGTTATATTAGGACAGATAATAAACTCTGAATCACTCTCAGAATCAGTGTCAGACGAACTGTCAAGAGACCAAGAGACATCGCTCTCTGCTCCTCCATCAGACTTTGCATCATCAATGTTCTCAAGCAAGGATAAAACCTCAGTGACAGTCATTTTCTTTCTTGTTGCCATTTTGACGGTAAAGCTAAGTTTTAGCTTAGCAAAAGCATACAAAACTGCCAGAAAAAGGTTGCTAGGCAACAGCTACGCACATCTTTAACGGTGGGAAAAAGCGCTGAGAAGATACAAAGCCTGTAATATATGCGGTCAAATTGACCGCTATGGCCATTCAAGGTAGAAATACTCAGAACTCTTTTGTGTTTTGTAATTTTAATAAAATAACAATGTTAAAATAAAATTTACATTAATTTAAGAAAAGTCATGGAACTGTAGTTATATGGGTTTTATTTCAACAAAGTTATTACATTGCAAATCTTTAAAACGGTCAAAATGACTGCTTTGGTAGTTCTAGTGTTAAGAGCCTGTCTATAGCTGGACATACTGTTTTTCCATGCAATTCTAAAAACTTCCAAGTTAGTTTTTCTCCATTTGCGTTCAAGATTACTTCATTGACACCTCTGTTTGATTATCTTATATTTGAGTCTGATACTGCTTCGACATTTCTGTTCGACTATTTTATATTTGAGTCTGATGCTTCCTTGCTACTCCTGTTTAAATGATTGTTCTCAGCTTTGCTGTTTCTATTGTGTTTTATGTGTTGCTATGTAGGTACTAGGGCTGTCAACGAATATTCTTAATTGAATATGTATTCGAATAGTTTTAAAAAAGTGAATTTCGAAGGTGAAAATTAATATTTGAATAAAAAAAAAAAATGTGGGAAAAAAAGGCCGTAAAGGCGGTAGTAGAGGTGTGGTTGTCTGCTTTGCGCCTGAGGGTTCAGGGACAGGTCACAGCCTCACAGGAATCGCACTGTCTGGCACAGCATCACTGCTGAAAGTTGACGCGTCTTCATGGAAGATGCCAGCAAGTGCACAGCCCAACTTGACCGCAGCAGAGAAAATGAGGTAAAATTGATGACCCGCGAGATAAAGTTGTATGCAAGCTATTTAAGATACAGTTAGGATACCATTCGACCACTAGCAATCATTTGGGTGCAATCAAAAATGTGCACCCAAATGAGCATGGCATAATGTGTGGAACTCCAGCTAAACATTCACGTCTTGACACTTAACGTTACTTTGCATCGCCCGCCGCAAGCTCTTTGTTTGCAACATGGCAAGAGGCCATAACGGATAAATTAATTTCGTTCATTTGTAAGGACATGAGACCGATCAGTATTGCGGATGGGCATGCTTCAGAGAGTTCTGTCAAGCAATGGAAGTGAGGTTTGATTATTTATTGTTTCATGTCAAGGAAAAGTTCCATGTGTAACGGATATGCAGATCATCGATTCATGGGTTAAATTCAGGCATGCAATTGAAACCTTTTGCACTAAAAGCCTGGCCTGGCGCGACTTAAATTATTTTACGATACCCATGCGAGCCTCAAAGGAGACCTGAAACCCCCCCCCCCAAATTCCTCAACACTGGAGACAAAGGAAACCTTTCGTAGAAGTTCCTTACTTTCATCATTTTATTAATTAAATGTATTTTGAATATGTTTTGCGTGTACCATGGTTAATCCTTGTTATGCGAGGATTATAATTTTTCTAACGTATAAATTGGAATGGTTTCTCCCCACTTTAACTTTCTTAAAGAGAGACATGTTCTGCAACCCCCACACTCCTTGGCAGCTCGTAAAATTTTACGACCACACAGGACCACAGGACAGGAAATCTAATCCTTACAAAAGAATGGTAAAATGTACTCAAATGTAGTCTTAATGGATATAGTATTGTTTTTGCGGTACATTAGAGGTTTCCCATATAAATCGGGACTATCTGCAGTGTTATCATGTGTTAATCAAATCTTTAAATGTGTGTAATTCTGCATTTGAATGTAACTTCATGTTTTGATCATTTATATATATTGTTTTTGGTATCTGTGTAATCGTCATGCTTTGACAGACCCATTTATCTAGAGCAAAGTAATGAAAAATGTATTTAATCTGGAATTACGAACTTGCTAGAATATCCCTGATGAAATCGGACAACCCCTAAATCACTAGGGGGTTGTCTCCACAGAGACAAAGAAAATTTTCCCCCACTTCAGATCGCGGACGTTCATTGGGTGCTTACGCAAAAAGAGGCGTGAACCATCCCAAGCCACAAGAACCGACCGGACAAGATCCGCCCTCTCTTCTCTTCTTCTCGTTCTTCGTTCTCGGACACGCTGCTCTCCTGTGCGACCAACGCCGCGCTCATTTCGCCGTCCCCCTCAGCACAGGGACTGAGGAAAGGAAAGCCATTTTCATGGCTCCTTTGGAAGCTTTCGTTTTTCGTTTGTTTTCTTTTCTTTACTAAGTTTATTCAACTATTCGCCTCTCCACACAAGGAAGACGAATTCTGGAACATTGTTTGTTGAACCTTTCAAATACCGCGCGAAGACAGAACAAAGGCCCGCTCCCGCTACTCCACGCTCACGCCAAGATCCAGCGCAGCTTGCACGCGCGGCACACGCACGCTGTTTTCAAAAGGACCAGTGCACAAAGCGTCACAAAAAGACCACGCTCACGCACGATGGGCCATGCAAGTATCACTTTTCTATGGAGATTTAAATGCTGCTTTAAAGTGTTGCTATGATCTGATTGTTGTTGGCTTCCAAAAAGGTTACTGACTGATTTTCATACCTGAGCTCATTCTGTGATCTCTCTCGCTTTCTCCATTTTCTCTCTCTCTCTCTCTCGCTCGCTCGCTCTCTTTCTCTCTCTCTCTCTCTCTCTCTCTTTTATTTGGATTCCGTTATGTCTTGTATAAAGGTTACTGTATGTATTGTCGTACGCATATTTACTCTGTGTGATTTGTAGTTTCGATGTATCACTAGTTGAATTATTAAAAACCCTATATTCATGATTGGCTTGGACTCCACCCCACTCACATTACGAGTCACTGAAAGGTCTGATCTTTAACTACAAGCTTTAAATTTAGAAACTAAATTTATCATAAGGATAGGATGTTTTCATGGCCAGATAATATTTTTCCTTGAATTATAAGGAGTGATAACTTTATTAAAAATTGATAGGTCAATCTGGTTTGCTGGACAAACCACTGTTTGATTTGCAGTAATTTACAGTAAGAGATATCACAATAATTGATATGAAGAATGGAATATTGACATATTAATGAGTAAGTTACAGTGCCCTGTAATTAGTTATTGGTATAGACAATTGAGCCTTCTGTCAACCAAGTGCAGGTATGAATCTTTATTTAAGGGTAATCCAAACGGGTAAACAAGCCAGGCAGGGTCAAAACCAGAAGATCCAAAAAAAATAAATAAACAAGACACGAACACTAGGCAGGGCAAAGCAAGAATGACCGACATGAAAACTTTAACATTAACCAAGGACTCCGTAACAAAGACAAAAACAAACCAGGTATTTATAGACCGGTGCAAACGATGTAAGTGGGAACAGCTGAATACAATGAACAGTGACGATACGGGGAACAGACAGAAACATAACAGAACTCAAGTACACAAAACAGAAGGAACAACATGTGGCGCCCACCAGGGCGGAGCAGAAGACCACCACAGCCTTGTGGTCAAAGCCAGAGCCCTCCAGGGTGGAGCGGAAGACCACCACGTCCTCGTTGTCGCCGCCAGAGTCCCCCAGGGCGGAGCGGACGACCACCACGTCCTCGTGGTCGCCGCCAGAGTCCCCCAGGGTGGAGCGGACGACCACCACGTCCTCGTGGTCGACATCGGAGCAGATGACCAACACGCCCCCGTGGTTGAGGCCGGACTCCCCCAGGAAGGAGCAGCAGACCACCCAGTGACTTGACTTGGCTCTGGAGGGTCATCGAACACCTGACTCGACTCTGGAGGGTCCACTGGCACCTGACTCGACTCCGGAGAGTCCCCCGGAACTTGACTCGACTCCAGAGAGTCCACCGGAACCTGACTCGACTCCTGAGAGTCCACTGGAACCTGACTCGACTCCGGAGAGTCCACCGTAACCTGACTCGACTCTGGAGAGTCCACCGGAACCTGACTCGACTCCGGAGAGTTCACCGGAACATGACTCGACTCCGGAGAGTTCACCGGAACATGACTCGACTCCGGAGAGTTCACGGGAACATGACTCGACTTCCGGAGAGTCCACCGGAACCTGACTCGACTCCGGAGAGTTCACCGGAACATGACTCGACTCCGGAGAGTTCACCGGAACATGACTCGACTCCGGAGAGTCCACGGGAATCTGACTCGACTCTGGAGAGTTCACGGGAACATGACTCGACTCTGGAGAGTTCACGGGAACATGACTCGACTCCGAAGAGTCCACCAGTACCTGACTCGACTCCGAAGAGTCCACGGGAATCTGACTCGACTCTGGAGAGTTCACGGGAACATAACTCGACTCTGGAGAGTCCACCGGAACCTGACTCGACTCTGGAGAGTCCACGGGAATCTGACTCGACTCTGGAGAGTTCACGGGAACATGACTCGACTCCGGAGAGTCCACCGGTACCTGACTCGACTCCGGAGAGTCCACAGAACCTGACTAGACTCTGGACTGTCTGTGGAGACCTGAGGCGCCTCGGCTTCGGGCACTGCCTCTGGAACGGTCTCGGGCACCGCCTCGGTCACGGCATCAAGAGCGGCCTCGGGCACTGCATCGGGAATGGCCTCGGGCACCACCTCAGCATCGGGCACCACCTCGGCCTCCGGAACAGCATCGGGCACCGCCTCGACCTCTGGAACAGCATCGGTCACCGCCTCGGCCTCCAGAACAGCATCGGGCACCGCATCGGGAACGACCTCGGGCACCACCTCGGCCACGGCATCGGGAGCGGCCTCGGGCACTGCATTGGGAGCGGCCTCGGGCACCGCCTCGGTCTCTGGAACAGCATCGGGCACCGCCTCGGTATTGGGCACCACCTCGACCTACGGAACAGCATCGGGCACCGCCTCGACCTCCGGAACAGCATCGGGCACCGCCTCGGCATCGGGCACCACCTCGGCCTCCGGAACAGCATCGGGCACCGCCTCGACCTCCGGAACAGCACCGGGCACCGCCTCGGCATCGGGCACCACCTCGGCCTCCGGAACAGCCTCGGGCACCACCTCGGCCTCCGGAACAGCATCGGGCACCACCTCGGGGACGGCAGCGGCCTGCTCGAGAATGTTCTCCAGGCCTTGAGGAATGGTAGACGCCTGTCTCCTCGTCCTCCGCCCTCTATGATAGCGAGTCGGTGGCACCTTGACTAGCGACTCAGGCGTTGAGTCGGGCATCTTGTGTTGTGGTGCTGGGTTGGCGGCCATCTTGTGCTGTGGCTCTAAGCTGGCGCCCATCTTGTGCTGTGGGGCTAGGATGGCGGCCATCTTGGGCTGTGGCGCTAGGCTGGCGGCCATCTTGGGTTGTGGCGCTGGACTGGCGGCCATCTTGTACTGTGGCACTGGACTGGCAGCCATCTTGTACTGTGGCGCTGGACCGGTGGCCAATTTGGGCATTGGCGCTGGGTTAGCAGCCCTCTTGTGCTGTGGCGCTGGACTGACAGTTATCTTGTCCTGTGGTGCTGGATTGGCGGCCATCTTGGGTTGTGGCGCTGGCTCAGCAGCTTTGACGTGAACAGTCTTGGAAACCTCTAGGATTTGTGACAGCATGGAGAAATACTCTAAGAATGAGTCAGCGGCCATCTTGAATGTCAGCACTGAGCTGGTGGCCATCTGGTACTGTTGTATAAGGCTGACTTCCATCTTGCCTCGTGTTGCGGGGTCGGTGGCCATGCACCGCAGCGGCGCTGGGTTGGCGACCATCTTGTGCTGTGGCGCGGGGCTGGCGGCCATCTTGTGTTGTGGTACTGGGCTGGCGACCACTTGGTGCTGTGGCGCTGGGCTGGCGGCCATCTTGGGTTGTGGCGCTGTGCTGGCGTCCATCCTGCCTCTTGGCGCGGATCTAGCGGCCATCATGGGCAGTGGCGCCACCATGGCGGATGTGTGCTTCTTCTCACCTCTCCGTCCGCCATGATGAGACGGTGGCTCTGACCCATTCCACGGGAGCCTCGGATCGAAGGGAGGCCATGGTTGAGAGTGATGCTGAGTCCCCCGGAAAACCACCAGGCGAGTTCCCTCAAAACCGCCTCTCTCCCGCTCTGTGGCTGGGGATGAGACATGGGCAGACATACCGCTGGTTCTCTGTGTGACGGAGTCCTTCTGTCACGTTCGGTGATACAGGAACGAGGAGAGAGAACCAAGTGCAGGTATGAATCTTTATTTAAGGGTAATCCAAACGGGTAAACAAGCCAGGCAGGGTCAAAACCAAAAGATCCAAAACAAAACATAAACAAGACACGAACACTAGGCAGGGCAAGGCAAGAATGACGGACATGAAAACTTTAACATTAACCAAGGACTCCGTAACAAAGACAGAAACAAACCAGGTATTTATAGACAGTTGCAAACGATATAAAGTGGGAACAGCTGAATACAATGAACATTGATGATAAGGGGAAATGAGACCTCTAGTGGACACCCAGGGATACACAGGGATACACAGACCAGACACTGTGACAAGTAGGTACTATATATACCTGCCAGGTGTCACACCGGAACTACTCCGACAGGGAAACATCCTCGACGAGAAGTGGTTCCACCTGTCTCTCATCACCCCGTGACATCCACATTTAGGCCATCTAATGACACCTTAACCAGTTCCTGGTGAAATCATGCCATGGGCTAGTAGTGAGTGGACCTAGGCCTATACATTTAGATTATTATGTGACAATCGATACTGAACTTCCATGCTGAAACTGTAATCACCATGTTTGACAGATGAGGTGGTCTTTCAAGGGTCATTATTTCTTCAACAAACTGGTTTATAAAGTTACTGCAATGTAATTTTTGATTAAACATCTTCCAAAATACATTGACACTGGATGCTTGTAGCAACATTGTTAATGTAATCTCTTATATCGGTGTACATTGCTGGTTAACTGACTGTTACATGCCATATTGCCACAAAGGCTAGAAAATGTAAATGGTTAAAGAGACATGTATTCATCTCACACATTAAGTATCAAGGGCAATTAAAGGAGAACTCCCGGAGTTATAATTATATATACTTATATTATATATAAATATAATCATTATAATTTATTAATGTGAATACTGAATGCACTGTATATATTGTCATGGTAGTAATGTAATAAAATAATTCCTATAAATGTGAATGTAATGTGCAAATATTCTTTTGCAATAATAAACTTATTTCGAACAGATGTTAATGTTCAATAATCTTTAGTTTATTTATTGTAATGCATTTGTATGAGAACAATAGTGGTATGTGTTTGCCAAGTATTTATGTGCTGCCCTTAAAGAACTTCTTGGCATTGCTAGCCTTATTTATATTTAACTGTCTTCTGTTTCAGTAATTTAAACAAGTAACTTATTAAATGGACCATGTAAGTACTGGCTGCATAAATGTGTACAAAATAATGAGCTAAAGTAAATCACACAAGACCATGCTGGTAGACCAGCATCACCAGCAAGACCATGCTGGTAGACCAGCATAATTAATGAGTCCTTGCTGGTAGACCAGCATCACCAGCAAGACCATGGTGGTAGACCAGCATCACCAGCAAGACCATGCTTCTAGACCAGCATTGTCTTGCTGGTCCACCAGCTAAACCAGCACCAAACCAGCATAGACCAGCATAGACCAGCATGGAAATTATGCTGGTCTATGCTGGTTTTTCCAGCAGGGATAATAAGTCGAAATAACGACTTAATAATTTGAAATAACGACTTAATAATTCGAAATAACAAATTATTATGTCGAAATAACGAGTTATTATGTTGAAATAATGACTTAAGTCGAAATAACGAGTTATGTCGAAATAATGACTTCATATGTCTATATAACAACTTAATAAGTCAAAATAACAAGTTATTATGTCAAAATTACAACTTAATATGTTGAAATAACGACTTATTATGTCAAAATATCGAGATAACCCCCCCACCCCACCATAAGTGTCCTTTTTTTTTTACCATGCGGTTCAGGGCTTCCGTATTCCGTAGTATGGAGTATATGGTGAGTTTTTTGTTTTTTTTTCAAGGTTAATAAATGCTTTGTTAAAGTTAATACACAAGCATTTGAGTACTCCATCCTTTTAAATACTTCTAGGATACAGACGCTGCCAGCAATCAGGAGGTGATCCAGAAGACTCGTGGGAATCTATCTGAAGGAGCAGTCATTGAAGATATTGAAGACAGTCCAGCGGATGTTGGAGTGTTGGAGTGTTGGAAGATAAAGTGCTTCAGGACCTAGCAGTATACACTATGCTGGGACTGATATATGGACTGAACTTGAGCAACCCTCCTGAACTCAGGTACACATTTGGAATACTTGATAAGTTATTTCTGGAGCCAGTTCCTATTCCTGGAATAAGGTTTGATTGGTTACATATGAATGCCAATTAGAAAATGAGTAGTTTGATATATCTGCTATTGTGTGTGATTTTGTAATGTGGTTTCAACTGTATTTAACTGTAATTATTTATTGCTATTTTAACAAAGACACTTTTTGTCCTTTGTGACATCTTGTCTTTTGACTCGTTACAAGACAAATCACGCAAAAAATGCTTAGTTGAAGGGATTAACTTTAAATAGAAAACATTTAGTTAAAGTAACTAGAACTAATTGGATGGAACCAATGTCCATAATTTAAATGAGTAATTTGAAACAATCCTCCTTATGTTGATAGAGTGAAACAAATTTGGCTAGTTTGTAATAAACTAAAACATGTTCAGTTAACTTAACAGTTTTAAGATAAAGGAAAGTTAATGAATTGATTTGGTTGGACATTACTATTTCACATTGATTCTTCCTCATTCAATTGTGTTGTCACAACACAAGGAGTTTGCTTAGATTACAAAAATTCAATTAATGTTATCAAAACACATTTTGGTTGTGTGGAACCACTGTACATAATTGAATTAAGTTAGTATAAAGTGTAATGTTTTTTGAGTGTATAATAAATGATTTGTTCACACATATATACCATGATAACCATAAAGCTGTGGTATTTCCAGAGACTTTTATTTTCAATTCAATTCAATTCAAGTTTATTTGTATAGCGCTTTTTACAAAACAAATCGTTACAAAGCAAACTACAGAAAATTATGTTTCTACAATATTTAGTAGTAGCTAGTAGTTTGTGCACATTTGACAGGATTTTAGAAAAAATAAAAATAATAATAATAATACAAGACGTAGTCAGCTAGACGATGAACTATCAATATTATTAATTAAGTTATTATATGATGCACTCACACATTTAGCAATAATTGTTAGTTCTGTTTGTTGATTCAGGGTTAGCATCATATGAGGTCATCTGAGGGTCAGCATCATCTCTTCTCAGGTGTACTGGATCCAGACTGGAGCTTGTGTAAATCCTAGTTACCACGGGATGTAAATCCCGTGGCGAAACATAGAGACAAAATAGAGACATCATTGGCATAGCTGCTGATCCAACAAAGTAAAATTAGTTTAACCCAAGCTAATGAATAAAAATGCACCTTTGATCAGATGCAACTACACTCACAATTTAAAAGATACATTATTCGAATGCAGGAGCTAAACCATTTAGGGCCTTATAGGTAAGTAATGATCATTTGTAACTGATACGGAACTTAATAGGTAGCCAGTGCAGAGACTGTAAAATTGGGGTAATATGATCATATTTTCTTGACCTTGTAAGGACTTTAGCTGCTGCATTTTGGACTACCTGTAGCTTGTTTATTGACGAAGCAGGACAACCACCTAGAAGTGCATTACAATAGTCCAGTCTAGAGGTCATAAATGCATGAACTAGCTTTTCTGCATCAGAAACAGATAACATGTTTCGTAGCTTGGCAATGTTTCTAAGATGGAAGAATGCAGTTTTTGTAACATTGGAAATATGATTTTCAAAAGACAAATTGCTGTCTAATATAAAACCCAGATCTAGTTGCAGATTGTAATCTACAAGATTCTGTGTAGTGTTTTTTGTTTTTTTTGGTCCAATAATTAGTATCTCTGTCTCCGAATTTAACTGGAGAAAATTATTTGTCATCCAATCTTTTAAATTTTTAACACACTCTGTTAGCTTAGATAATTGGGAAGTTTCATCTGGTCTCGTTGAGATATATAGCTGAGTATCATCCGCATAACAGTGGAAGCTAATTCCGTATTTTCTAATAATATTACCAAGGGGCAACATGTATATTGAAAATAGAAGGGGACCTAGGGCGGATCCTTGTGGCACTCCATATTTTACTGATGATCAATGAGATGACTCCCCATTTAAATAAACAAAATGGTAGCGATCAGACAGGTAGGATCTAAACCATCTTAGAGCCTGCCCTTGAATACCTGTATAGTTTTGTAATCGATCTACGAGTATGTCATGATCTATGGTGTCGAACGCAGCACTAAGATCAAGTAAGACTAGAAATGAGATGCAGCCTTGATCTGACACAAGGAGCAGGTCATTTGTAATTTTAACAAGTGCAGTTTCTGTGCTATGGTGGGGCCTAAAACCTGACTGAAATTCCTTATACAGATCATTTTTATGCAGGAAGGTGCTCAATTGAGCAGACACAGCTTTTTCTAAAATTTTAGACATAAATGGAAGATTTGAAATAGGCCTATAATTTGCCAGTACACTAGGATCTAGTTTTGGTTTCTTAATAAGAGGCTTGATAACCGCCAGCTTGAATGGTTTTGGGACGTGACCTAAAGATAACGACGAGTTAATGATATTGAGAAGCGGTTCTTCGGCTACAGGTAACAGCTCTTTCAGTAATTTAGTGGGTACAGGATCTAATAAACATGTTGTTGGTTAAGATACAGTGATAAGTTTATTTAGCTCTTCCTGTCCTATAGTTGTAAAGCACTGCAGTTTATCTTTGGGTGCGATGGATGAAACTGAAGTGTTAGACGCTGTAGAATCTACATTCGCTATTGTATTTATAATGTTATCTATTTTATCAGTGAAAAAATTCATAAAGTCATTACTACTTAACATTGGTGGAAGATTCGAATCAGGTGGCGTCTGGTAATTTGTTAACTTAGCCACTGTCTAAATAAAAACCTTGGATTGTTTTGGTTATTTTCAATGAGTTTGTGTATATGCTCTGCTCTAGCAGTTTTTAGAGCCTGTCTATAGCTGGACATACTGTTTTTCCATGCAATTCTAAAAACTTCTAAGTTAGTTTTTCTCCATTTGCGTTCAAGACTAAGAGTTACTTTCTTGAGAGAGTGAGTATTACTGTTATACCATGGCACAGTACGTTTTTCTCTAACCTTTTTCAATTTGATCGGGGCAACAGCTTCTAATGTATTAGAGAAAATAGTGCCCATGTTGTCCGTAATTTCGTCTAATTCATGTGTATTTTTGGGTACAAATAGCAGTTGAGATAGATCAGGCAGGTTATTTGCGAATCTTTCTTTGGTGGCTGGAACAATAGTTCTGCCCAGACGGTATCGCTGCGACATATAGTTAATATCAGTGAGACGCAGCATGCACGATACAAGGAAATGGTCTGTAATATCACTTTGAGGTACAATATCTATAGCAGTAAGATCGATTCCATGAGATATAATTAAATCTAGTGTATGATTAAAACGATGAGTGGGCCCGGTGACATTTTGCTTGACTCCAAAGGAGTTTATTAGGTCAGTAAATGCAAGTCCTAATGTATCATTTGCATTATCAACGTGAATATTAAAATCTCCCATGATTTGCGCCTTATCAACTCTAACTAGAAGGTCTGAGAGGAACTCTGCAAATTCTTTTAGGAATTCTGTATACGGCCCTGGTGGTCTATACACAGTAGCCAGAGCAAGAGATACATTAGATTTCTTTTGCATGTCTGACAGAGTAACATTTAGCAGAAGTATTTCAAAAGAGTTAAACCTGTATCCTGTTTTCTGGGTAACATTGAGAATATCACTATATATTGTTGCAACACCTCCGCCACGACCAGTCTGACGGGGCTCATGCTTATAACAGTAGTTTGGTGGAGTAGAATCATTTAGACCAAAATAATCATTTGGTTTTAGCCAGGTTTCAGTCAAGCAGAGTACATCAAAACTATTATCTGTGATCATTTCATTTACAATAACTGCTTTGGGTGTGAGTGATCTAATATTTATGAGCCCAAACTTTAAAAATTGTTTTTGTTCATTTACTTTACATTTTTCTGGTTTAATTACGATAATATTTTTTCTAGATCCTACATTATATTTATATTTTGACCTCACTATTCGGGGAACAGACACAGTCTTAATAGTTTTTACAGCACAAGTACTTTTATCATTTAAGCGGGTGGAACAAAACTCATCATAATAGTTATCTGAGAATTGACTTACTAGTCACATGGAGCGAAGTGTCCTGGAGATGTTGTCAGAGAGAAGCTCCGCTCCAATTCTGCTGGGGTGTAATCCATCAGCGCGAAACAGCCTAGGACGCTCCCAGAAAAGATTCCAGTTATTAACAAATAGCAGTTTCTGTTCTTTACACCATGACAACAACCATTAATTTAAAGCAAAAAGTCTACTGAAACTTTCGTGTCCTCGTCGATACGTGGGCAGTGGTCCTGACACGACGATCATCGCCGCGGGCGTCGTGCTGCGAACCGTCTCGATCAAGCTCCTGAAGTCCCTCTTCAGCGTCTTCGTCTGCCACAGCGTGGTGTCATTAACCCCGGCGTGAAGCACGACCGCTCTGGGGCTCTCGTCGGCCTTCAGGATCGCGGGTATCTGCGCAGAAACATCGAGAACACGAGCACCAGGCAAACAATGAGTGTGCACTTTACCTTCGGCTAACGTAGCACTTACGTGTCGGACGATGGAGTCTCCGATGATCACAGCGTCGCGTCCTGTCTCGCGGAGGGGAGCAAAGCGGTTCCGTATGGAGATCTCGAAGGCAGGAGGGGGAGAAGTCGCCGCCCAGGACCCGGCTCGCGTCCTCCGCTGTGGATGCACCCAGGGTCCGTGGTGTCCCGGCGTCGCAGTGAAGGACATCTGGGAAGATCGCATCCTGGGTGCACCGGGCCTGTGCAGAGAAACACACGGAGAGTAGACGTGGTGGGACTGTTAACAGCACGCTGTATACTTACCCCGGACTTGTGAGTGTCAGCCCGGGATGATTCCAGCGCGACTCTCCGCTCTCTCAGCTGGGCCTGCCTCTCTTCCAGGTCGCGAATCTGCTTCCCCACGGCCTCGAGCTCGAGCTGCACAGAGTGGAGACATTCATCCGCCATTAAAGCAAGTAACAGTGAGTACAGCGTGGTAATGTGTGTGAATAGAGTATTAGCAATGTAAGCGCAGTTAGCAGCAACCACGCTTGCTGATGCTAACGGACTAAAAGCTAATAGCGACCCGGGAGATCAAAATAAACTGATTGTTTTTGTTGTAGAATACAATAGAGTATATATTCACACGCATATAAACGGAAACGATTTTAGCGTGAAAATCTCATACCATTACAACCTTATAGGGGAAACGCTTCAAAAACAGCATTTGTTTATGCATCTGAAAACATGAGAAGGATGCTACACACAGAGATGTATAAAGTACTAGAGACCCATACTTGAGTAAAAGTACAAGTGCTCTATCAAAAAAGTGACTTGAGTAGAAGTTGAAGTGCTCTTTAAGCACCACACTTAAGTAGAAGTACTGAAGTATTCAAAAAATTTTGTACTTAAGTATTGCAAGTAGTCCATTTTAAAATTTACTACTCAAGTACTGAAAGTAAAAGTACAAGTATTGTGTTATGTAGTTATTAAAGAAAGTAGTCAAAGGTTTGAACATATTGTTTTTACTATTTCAAAAGGACCATCACAATTACTTTGACTGTAACTTTTTTAAACAAAAAACAGATTTCGCCCAATTAAAAAATATGTCATTAATAACTTACCCTCATGTTGTTTCAAACATGTAAGACCTCCGTTTATTTTTGGAACACAGTTTAAGATATTTTAGTTTTAGTCCGAGAGCTCTCAGTCCCTCCATTGAAGATGTGTGTATGGTATACTGTCCATGTCCAGAAAGGTAAGAAAAACATCTTCAAAGTAGTCCATGTGAAATCAGAGGGTCAGTTAAATATAAAAAATAGCAAAAACTATGACTTTATTCAGCATTGTCTTCTCTTCCGTGTCTGTTGTAAGACAGTTCAAAACAAAACAGTTTGTGATATCCGGTTCGTGAACGAATCATTAGATGTAACCGGATCTTTTTGAAACAGTTCACCAAATCGAACTGAATCGTTTTAAACGGTTCGCGTCTCCAATACGCATTAATCCAAAAATGACTTAAACTGTTAACTTGTTCAATGTGGCCGACACGCCCTATGAGTTAAAACAAACCAATATCCCGGAGTAATTCATTTACTCAAACAGTACACTGACGGAACTGATGTGAAGAGAGAACTGAAGATGAACACCGAGCCAAGCCAGATAACGAACAACAGACTGACTCGTTCACGAGTCAAGAACCGTTTACGAATTCGTGTCCGATTCAAGAAAAGAGGAGCTGATACTGCGCATGTGTGATTCAGCGTGGAGCAAACCGACACACAGAGCGTCTGAACCGAACTGATTCTTTTGGTGATTGATTCTGAACTGATTCTGTACAAGTGTTATCAAAGAGTATAGAAGCCCAAGAGTCGAAACTCAATAGAACGCTCCATAGCAACAGTTGCCCCCATGACGTGACTGCACGGCCGGCATTATGGATTGAAAACTGAAGCAAAATGCAGAGAAATAATGGGAGTCAATGGCACTGAAAAACTTAACATAACAAAAACTTAACATAACTTAATTTTTTCTGGCCGTCATATCTAAATATGAAAACAATTTAAAATACATTAATGAGGATGACCGACGTTAAATGACAGAAAATATACGTCTATGTGTCGGTTATGCATGGCCTAATTACCCTTAGGAAAATAGTACTTTGGGACAAAATATTATAGAAGTACTATAAGACTACTATAGAAATACTATAGCGGCTCTAGGATATTATAGAGGTATTACAGAACATAACATACTTCTGTGATGTTATGTAATACCTCTATAATATTTTTAAGCTGCTATGGTATTTATATAGTAGTCTTATCGTACTTCTGTAGTATGTCCCGAATAACTATAGGCCTAGTATTCCTATAAGATTACTATAATATTTTGTCCAAAAATACTATAAGATTCCTATAGTCTATAAGATTCCTATAAAATTACTGCAAACCTTTAATCTATCAATATTTATGTTCTATTATGCATTTTCCTTGTTATATGAATAACAGAAATTCATGAAATAATATATATAGGCAGACACACAGTAATAAGATTTATTCAAATGTTGATTTTGACATTAGTGAACATCACCAGTTCATCTTTTACATAGAATTTCACAAAAATATTAACAACTTGTTTTTCAACATCTTCAGTGAAAGTGCACACACATCTGTGAATGTCCTATTACAGACGGCAAGGCACAAAAAAAAAAGATGTGCAATCTAGCAAGTGCACACATGAACTATAAACAGTACTAAAATGTAAGTGGTGCCATAAGATCTCAGTTATTAATCTATTGTGTGTGCATTTGTGTATGAGAAGTTTTTATTATTTTTTTTTATTTTTTTGTGAGAGAAGAGGCATTGACATAGAATGGAAGCATTAGTCAAAATATGTGTACAATCTAGCAAATGAACACATGAACAAAAAAGAACTGGCTGCTGTGAAAATGGGCACTGCACACCCTGTAGGTCCGATGCAGCTAATCCAAAGGTATGCCATGAAGGGATGCATTCCTTAGATTTTGGACCCACCTGGCACACCTGCAATGTATATATATGAAACAGGATGAAGAAATGTTTTCAAGTGTCAAAATTATTTTGAACAAGAAAATAGCACTGCACTTTATGCAGAAATGCAGAGACTAGGCTATCTGCATATTTGTCTGGTAATTGGTAACATCATTAATGTCCATGCACTTGGGTGTGACTGGAGATAATATAATATGAACATTTTGAAAAATTGCATTGATCTCAGACCTACTGCCTACTCTAGTTGTCATTTTCCACAGTACATTTGATGCTACTGCTCAAATGCACCTTTGCAATTGCTGACAGACCATGACTGTCAGACACATCATTAAAGATCATAGCATTAACTTCTGTTACAAAATAAATGCGATCTAATAATACGTCAATCATTAGTTTATAAGGCAAACTTGACAGAGATGCACTCGCCTAACAGTCATGCAGATTTACCAACGCTAACAATGCTGTCATTCACGTTCAACATTCAAGTTAAATCACGACATCATTAAAATATATCCACTTAAATGAGTTATTACCTTTGTGCATCCTTTGGAAATCGATGAAATGGCAGATTGCTTCTGGTGGACTGGTACATTTTTGCAATTAATTGCAGAACACTGCTTGCGTTTTGACCACTTGCTCATCTTCTTCACAGTTTGGTTGTGTAACGATTTCAGCAGCTTTCAGTCCATAATGGTGGCCGCGCCTCCGCAGCGTCATCTACAGACTGTTACCCATAACACAACAGAGTTTTGCCTCTTGGGCTTCTATACTCTTTGGTGTTATGAGCGATGTAAACCGAAGGCTTGCAATCATCGCCAATGACGTCATTACGTCGAGCACAACAGAACCGGTGAACTGTTTTCTTCAACCGGTTTATTGAATCGAACTGTCAGAAAGAACTACTGGTGATCCGGAAACCGAAGCAACCGGTTATCTGGCTCGGCTTGGTGTTCATCTCTCTCTTCACAGCAGTTCAGTCATCACGCGCTTGATTCGCTCAATGATGTGCCAGCTTCATCAAACCTGCCATCTACAGTTCTGGCAGTGGTAATGTGGGTTTGTAATGGAATGATTCGTAACATTTTTATAATTGTAACGAGTAACGATGCAGCACATAAAAAAATATCGGAGTAAAAGTATTAAACTCATCGAAAATATGTACTGAAGTAAAAGTGGAAGTAGGGGAAAAAAATAATACTCTAGTAAAGTACAGATACCGCCTTTTAGTACTTAAGTACAGTAGTGAAGTAGTTCTACTTCGTTACTATACATATCTGGCTACACATTATAGAGGCTGCAGAGACACACCCAAATCCTTGTGCCTTCTTTTCACTCGACGCAGAGAAAGCCTTCGATAGGATAGAGTGGAAATATGTCTCTGTTTTGTCTGTCTCTGGAACCTCTAGCGCAAGTCATTAGGCAATCTACAGCTTCCCCTCTGGAAATTTGTCTTCATAATCATATTATATCTCTGTATACAGATTATTTAATTTTGTTCTTAGATAACTGTAACACCTCCATTCACCCAATTATTAAGGAATTTGATAGTCTGCACTTAAGCCTTTAAATAATGTACACACAAATGTTCTTGTTCCCATCTATATTCAGTCCAAAAGCTCTTTTACATATTTCGGCATTAAGATCTATAAAAACATACATCAAATTAATAGAGACAAATTCAACACTACGCTAAGCAAAATAAAACCAGACATTCATAGATGGAGGAATCTAAAAACGTCTCTTCAAGGTAGAATTAATACAGTCAAAATGAACATATTGCTCAATTTCCTTTTCTTTATGTTACCACTCTGCCCCCTTCAAATTACTTTAAAGACATTCACTCCAAGACTTACAGGGCCCTGCTGAAGGACAAGCACGTTCTGGTCCGTACAGACAACACTGCGACCGTAGCATACATCAACCGTCAGGGTGGTCTACGCTCACGCTGCATGTCGCAACTCACTCGCCATCTCCTCTTGAGGAGTCACAAGCATCTGAGGTTGCTTCATACCATTCACAGGCTCAATCGTGCAGCCGACAAGCTCTCACGGCAGCAGTCTCGCCCCGGGGAATGGAACGCTTCGGAGATGCTCACGTAGACCTGTTTTCCACTCCAGAAAATTCCCACTGCCAGTTGTTTTACTCCCTGACTGAGGGCACTTTCAGCAGGGACACCCTGGCACAGAGCTGGCCACTGGGCCTGCTCAAGTATGCCTTTCCCCCAGGGAGCCTTCTTGCACAGACGTTGTGCAAGATCAGAGAGGACGAGGAGCAGGTCCTCATGGTCCTCGTGACAGCCCTTCCCTGGCCAATTCCTCTAAGGAAGGACCTTCTTTCTCAGAGACGGGGCACCCTCTGGCACCCACGTCCTGATCTGTGGAACCTACATGTGTGGGTTTTGGATGGGTCACGGAAGGTTTAGGTACCTTGCCACCATAGGTGGCAGCTACCATCACTTCAGCTAGATCCGGGGTCCACCAGACACGCCTATGCTTTGAAGTGGAACCTTTTCATCACTTGGTGTT
This sequence comes from Carassius auratus, assembly GCF_003368295.1. Taxonomy (NCBI): domain Eukaryota; kingdom Metazoa; phylum Chordata; class Actinopteri; order Cypriniformes; family Cyprinidae; genus Carassius; species Carassius auratus. Next base: position 21,171,164 of record NC_039259.1, on the reverse strand, counting down.
CTTCACGGCGTGAGGACCCCTGGAAATGTCCGATCGGGTCAGTGCCATTTTGGCTCACTATGACACTGTTGAAGGTAAGTCTCTTGGGAGGCACGATCTGATCATCAGGTTCCTGAGAGGAGCAAGGAGGCTCAATCCGCCTCGCCCTCAGTAAGTCCCCTCTTGGGACCTCGCAGTGTTTCTATCGGCACTGCAGAGGACTCCCTTCGAACCCTTTCTCAGTAGAGCTAAAGTTTTTATCTTTGGAAACTGCGCTCCTGACGGCTTTGGCTTCAGTGAAGAGGGTCGGGACATGCAGGCATTTTCAGTTGATGAAGCGTGCCTGGAATTCGGGCCAGCTAACTCTTGAGTTATCTTGAGATCCCGGCCTGGGTATGTGCCCAAAGTTCCCAACACTCCTTTTAGGGATCAGGTGGTGAACTTGCAAGCGCTGCCCCTGGAGGAGGCAGACCAAGCCCTGGTGCTGCTCTGTCCAGTATGTGCGCTCCGCACCTACATGAACAGAACTCAGTACCTTAGGACCTCAGACCAACTCTTTGTTACGGAGGCCAGCAGAAGGGAAAGGCTGTCTCCAGGCGGAGGTTATCCCACTGGATAGTGGATGCTATTGTCCTGGCTTATCAGGCTCACAGCCTGCCATGCCCCCTAGGGGTGAGAGCTCACTCAACTAGGAGTGTAGCTTCCTTCTGGGCGCTGGCACATGGCGCCTCGCTAACAGACATCTGTAGAGCTGCAGGTTGGGTGACTCCTAACACATTCACAAGATTTTATAATCTCCGTGTAGAGCCCGTGTCCTCCCGGGTATTCGCCCCTTTGGGCCAGTAAGGACCTGCTCGGTGTCAATCCGCTTTCTGCGCCATTCAACTCCATGGACTGGATGCATGCGCTATTCCCCTCAGGTGAGTTCCTCATGCCCTTTGGTCAGCCCTGTGTGGGACTAGGTGCCTCCATGTGTTTTGGCCTTTCTGGGCAATCCCACGTGCGTATGTCCACAGTAAGTCTCTCCACAGCATGTGTCTTTCCCTTGGCAAGCCCCTTGCCAGCTCTGTCGTTGAAACTTCCACCCTGCAGGCTGAGCACCTCAGAGTTTTTATGTATCACCACCTTGGTGGATACCTGCCTTCTGTAAGTCCTCCCACGGGCAGGCAGCCTGCTAGCATATGTCCAGCTGGAATATGCTACCCAGTGTATTCCGTGTAAGCTATAGGCCCTCACTCGTGCTGGCCTCACGACACGGGTCGCTGGAAGACAGCCATGTGGCATTTTGTAGGGGACCCCATTCATAACGTCCAACGTGACCGACTGAAAGGGAATGTCCTGGTTACATATGTAACCCTCGTTCCCTGAAGGAGGGAACAGAGACGTTACGTCCCCTTGCCACATCGCTGTTCCGCTGAACGGCTGGGTCACTGGCTCGGCTCCTCTTTGCGAAGTGAAGACTTCAATGCGAGTTGCTCACGCTGCTCCTTATATACCTGCACTGCGGGGTGGAGCTTGCGATGCTAATTCCACAGACCAAGGTACTTTGTGTACCATTGGCCCATTTTGTACCACTCGAAGGTGATTGGGCTCTCGGGCGAGATCCCATTCTTAACGTCTCCATTCAAACTTTCAGGGAACATACGTAACCAAGGCGTTTTCAGCCATCCAATATAGACAGTGTTTACTTGACTGTACACTTTATGTCGTGGAGTTAATTTTAATTTTTAAGTTAATTTCAATTATTCAACTCAAATTGTGAAAGTTGTGTATTAAATAAATTCAATGCATACAGACTGAAGTAATTTAAGTCTTTGGTTCTTTAAGTTATGAAGATTTTGCCTCACATTTAACAAAAACCCACCAATTCAATATCTCAACAAATTAGAATATGGAGACATGCCAATTAGCTAATCAACTCAAAACACCTGCAAAAAGGTTTCCTGGGCCTTCAAAATGGTTTCTCGGTTTGACTCACTAGGCTACACAATCATGGGGAAAACTGCTGATCTGACAGTTGTCCAGAAGACAATCATTGACACCCTGGACAAGAAGGTTGTGGCACGGGAGGAGTGGTTCAGCGAGGTCTGCAATGGGAGAGAGGGTGAGGAGATGAGCGGTGGTAAGTGGGTCAAGTGGAAAACGACTAACACCTGGTTCTGATTGCAGTGATTGGTGTGAGGAGGCAGTATTTAAGACAGTTGAGAGACGGCAAGAGACGAGAGAGCTGAGGACTCATGGGACCAGGAAGCCAGAGAGAAGAAAGCACGGTGAATTGAAAACCGTGAAGTGAATGAAGTGTGTGCGCGTGTGGCGCAATATTGTTTGTTTTAAGTTCATAATAAATTCCCACGAGCCTCAGTACGCTGACCCCGGTCTCCTTCCTTCAAACACAGCCGAACCTGAGTTTATTGTTACAAAGGTTAAGCCATAAACATTCATTGCCAAGGAAGCTGGCTGTTCACAGAGTGCTGAATCCAAGCATGTTTACAGAAAGTTAAGTGGAAGGAAAAGTGTGGAAGAAAAAGATACACAAAAAACAGACAGAACCGCAGCCCTATGAGGATTCTCAAGGAAAATTGATTCAAAAATTTGAGTGAACTTCAAAAAGAATGGACTGAGGCAAGGGTCAAGGCATACAGACATGTCAAGGATTTTGGCTACAGTTGTTGTAATCCTCTCGTTAAGCCACTCCTGAATCACAGACAAATGTCAGCGGCTTCTTACCTGGGCTAAGGAGAAGAAGAACTGGACTGTTGCCCAGTGGTGCAAAATCATCTTTTCAGATGAGAGCAAGTTTTGTATTTCCTTTGGAAACCAAGGTCCTAGAGACTGGAGCAAGGGTTGAGAAGCTCACAGCCCAAGTTGCTTGAAGTCTTGTGTTAAGTTTCCACAGTCTGTGATTATTTAGGGTGCAATGTCATCTGCTGCTGTTGGTCCATTGTGTTTTTTGAAAACCAAAGTCACTGCACCCGTTTACCAATAAATTTTGAAGCACTTTGTGTGTCACAGAGGTCAGCTAATTCTCAGCACATAGAGACTCTTTCACCTAGATATCACACTATAGAGACTGTGTCTGTTCCTCGAACTAGAAAATACAAAAAACGTCTAAACCAAGTTAAGATTAGTAATTTAATTGATGTTCAACAAATAAAAAACAGATGCAATACGGATAAACAAATGATAAAACTTGGCTTATTGAATATCAGATCCCTTTCTACAAAAACACTTTTTGTAAATAAAATGATCACTGATCATAATCTAGATGTGCTCTGTTTGACAGAAACCTGGCTAAAACCTGATGATTACATTATTTTAAATGACTCCACCCCTCAAGATTACTTTTATAAACATTAGCCGTGTCTAAAAGGCAAAGGGGGAGGTGTTGCTTCAATTTATAACAACGTTTTCAGGATTTCTCAGAGGGCAGGCTTCAAGTATAACTCATTTGAAGTAATGGTGCTTCATATAACATTATCCAGAGAAACAAATGTTAATGATAAATCCCCTGTTATGTTTGTACTGGCTACTGTAAACAGGCCTCAAGGGCACCATTAAAGACTTTATTAAAGAGTTTGGTGATTTTACATCCGAGTTAGTTCTGGCTGCAGATAAAGTTTTGATAGTTGGTCATTTTAATATCCATGTTGATTATGAAAAAGATGCATTAGGATCAGCATTTATAGACATTCTGAACTCTATTGGGGTTAGACAACACGTTTCAGGACCTACTCATTGTCGACATCATACTCTAGATTGAATACTGTCACATGGAATTGATGTTGATAGTGTTAAAAATAAAAAGGTGACGTGACATTCAGCCAAGTATGTTGACCCATACTCAGAATTCATGCTCTGCATTTAACCCATCTGAAGTGCACACACACAGAGCAGTGAACACACACACACACTGTGAACACACACACCTGGAGCAGTGGGCAGCCATTCATGCTGCGGCGCCCGGGGAGCAGTTGGAGGTTTGGTGCCTTGCTCAAGTCGTGGTATTGAAGGTGGAGAGAGAACTGTACATGCACCCCCCCCACCCACAATTCTTGCCGGCCCGAGACTCGAACTCACAACCCTTCAATTGCGATTCCAACTCTCTAACCATTAGGCCACGACTTCCCAACAAAGTGTTGAATCTATGCAGCCAATTGATGATATCTCAGATCATTATTTAGTTTTGTGCAAACTTCATATAGCCAAACTTGTAAATTCTAATTCTTGTTACAAGTATGGAAGAAGTGTTGGGGATTTTACAGTAAAACCCAAGGACCAGATATTTGGCAATGAAGACCAGGAGTCAGAGATGAGTTCAATTAATAATAATAATTTTACTTTAAGAAAATAGTTTGCAATTTCATCACGCAGAAGTCAGCTTCAATACTCTCGACAGAGTTCGTAGGCCGCCCCCCGTACAACTCAAAATCAACCACAGTTATAGCCTGTCAGAGGATACTAATTGCGTCAATACATAAGTCAACAAAATTCTGATTGTTTCCAAAACCCAGATAAACTCTCCAAAGATGTATATCTGATATGCTGGACACTGGCAGTTGATCGTTTGGCCCGGAGACTGTATGTGCTACTCCCTGTACAGACAGATACTAAAACAAATAGACAGAGAACTTATCTAAAATTCAAGGCTTTCTAGCACTGGCGAGTTTCTTATCATTACGGTTGGATATACACACATAATATGTGGACATGAATCTTTAGGAAAGGAAATACAGGGTAGAACAGGATTCTTTAATATCTCATAAGCGCACATATGGTTACACATTTCACTCTTGCCATAACTTGATTAATAGTCAAACAAGAAATCATGTAATAATATAATTAATTTCAGTATGAAGGATATGGCAACTCGGCATCCACTCCTTCAGAACCATCACTTCTACCACAAAAGACTGCTTTTTAAGTTATCTTCCTGATGTATCCAAATTCCTTTGCATATCCAAAACCTCAGAACAACTTGATGATGTAACAGAAACTATGGACTCTCTCTTTTCTAGCATTTTAAATACAGTTGCTCCTTTACGCTTAAGGAAGGTTAAGGAAACCAGTATGACACCACGGTATAAAGAGCACACTTGCACCCTAAAGAGAGCAGCCCAAAAAATGAAGCGCAGCTGGAGGAAAACAAAACTAGAGGTGTAGCATCCAATCAATATTGAGAAGGCCAGAACTGATGGTTAAGTGAATTTTATTGCCGTCCTTGTCATTAACCAACGTAAGAGCTGAGTAAAAACAAATAAACCATACATTACCATCACATTTCGAACGTTACACAGCTCATTACATTAGTTTCAATCTGATAGCATTACCAAGTTATACATTTTACGATAAACATTTCAAAAAGCTCAAATATGTTTCTCTACAAACCTTGTTCTCCAATTGACTGAAGCTAAACCTTGTAGTTTTAACTGTTTTTAACCGTGAACCTTTTCAGACTTTCCTTTCGTCTTTTCGCCGTTCGCCAGGTACATTTCCATCACCATACTTCCGGTTTCTTTGGTTATCAAAATAAAAGCCTGATACCGTAATTATAAAACCTTATAGTGTAGCTATAATCAAAATAATGCTTAACTACTCTGTTGGCCTTTACACTCGCACCAAATTATTTGCTGTTACACACATAAAAAAACACAAATAATTTCTTCAAGTTACATAACCAAAATGCAGAAATAACCTGATAAACATGTTACAACTGTAACTTCATCATTTCAATACACTTAAGCATTGCAAATTTACCTTTTACCATCTTCTAGTAGCAGAACTAACTTATGTACTGGGCGTTCTACTACAGACATTTTGTTCACACGTTGACCTCTTTTGTTAAGGTTTCTGGCTGCAAAGCCTATTTTGACCTTTCTGACAAGTCCATCTGTATCTTTTACAGTGTCCAAGATTCGTCCAAGTTTCCACTGTGATCGTGGTTGCATTTCATCCTTGTCCATTACTATGTCACCTATTTGCATGTTTCTTTTAGGCTTGTGCCATTTTTGTCTGACCATTATGTTCTGCAAGTACTCCCTTTTCCATCTGCTCCAAAATTGTTCGAGCAAGTACTGTACATGACGCCATCGTTTTTGTGCATATGAGTCCTCCTTAACGAACTGTCCTGGGGGTGGCAGAGGAGTTGATGTTTTCATTGTGACAAGATGATTTGGAGTTAGTGGCTCCAAACTGTTTGGATCGTTGAGACTGTCTGTTGTAAGGGGGCGGCTGTTTACTATAGCAGCCACTTCATACAAGAAGGTTCTGAGTGAAGAGTCGGTGAGTCGACCTGGTGTGAGAGCCAGTGTTGCATTAAGAATGTTTCTCACAGTCCGTATCTGTCGTTCCCATACTCCACCTGCGTGGCTAGCATGAGGTGTGTTCAGGACAAAATCACATTGATTATCTGCAAGGAAGGTTGTCAGTTTGTCAATGTTAATTTCACCTTGTGCTGCACTCAGTTCGTTTTTGGCACCAACAAAGTTAGTACCCTGATCACATTTTATTTGTCTGACAGAGCCTCTTAGAGCGATGAAGCATCTGAGTCCATTTATAAAGGTGTCCGTCGATAGGTCTTCTAACATTTCAACGTGAATTGCACGTGAATAAAAGCACGTGAAAAGGAGGCCATACCTTTTATATTCTTTCCTTGCTTGTTTGGTCAGGAACGGTCCAAAAATGTCCATACCACAGTATGTGAAAGGCGGAAAGTGTTAAATTCTTTCTGTGGGTAAGTCTCTCATTTTTTGTCCTTCCACAGGTCTCCTTTGTTTCCGGCAAAACACACACTGGCGAATGTAAGATGCAACCATTTGACTTAACTTTGGAATCCAATAGCCAGTGGATCGTATCTCATTCATTGTGTAGCCCTTTCCCTGATGATTGACCCTCTTGTGGCAATGAGCAATTATCAGTTTTGTGACGTGATGTTCTCTGGGAATGATTGTTGGATGTTTAAATGAGCTGGGAAGAGATGAGTGATGGACCCTTCCTCCCACCTTAAGCACATTGTCCTTGTCTAAGAAAACATCCAAGTTGTACATTTTGTTGTTCTTTGGAAGTTGTTTGCTTTTGTTTAATGTCTCTATTTCGTTTTGATATGCTTGTCTTTGTAAGTCTTTGATAATCACAGTTTCTGTATTTTGTCTCTCAGTTACAGTTGTGAGTGTCTTTGATTTGTCTTTGAGCAGGTATCGTCTGAGACGTGCGACTGCGCTGACTGCACGGGACCAGGATGAGAACCTTGTGAGTCGGTCACTAAGGCTTGTATGTTCAACGGTTTCTGTGCTTAGTATCTGTACCTTTCTCACCTCTGGGTCTCCTACTGTAAGTGCAATGGTCTCTTTTGTTTGAAGCTGTATTTTCTTTTCCCACAGGAAGTGAGGGCCTGTGAACCAATTAGATGAAAGCAGTTCATTTACAGATGTGCCCTTGGATGCTATATCTGCTGGGTTTTCACTGGTAGGCACATAAAACCATTGTTGCAGTGAGGTACTGTTGCAGATTTTTTGCACTCTATTAGCAACAAACGTGTGAAACCGCCTCGCATCGTTGTTTATGTATCCTAGAGTGACCTTTGAGTCTGTCCAGAAGAACTCCTCAACATTGTCATAGAGAAGTTCCTCTTCCTTAGCGTGTTACTTACAGCGACTGATACTGCGGCTGCGGTAAGCTCTAACCTTGGGATCGTGGTGATCTTTGTTGGAGAGACGCGTGCTTTACCCATGATTAAGGTACAGTGGACCTCTTCCCTTTTATTTGTGAGTCTGAAATAAGAACACTGTCCATATCCTGTGGCACTCGCATCAGAAAAGTGGCGTATTTCTCTTTTTACCACTTCTCCAAAATCTGCAGGAACATAACATCTGCTGATTTGTACATTTTTTAGATTTTATAGATCTCCTTTCCAGCACTCCCACCGTGGCTTAAGTCGCTCAGGTAGCAGGTCGTCCCAGTCTGTTCCTTGACGACACATTTCTTGGAGAATCCCCTTTCCCTTGAGTACATAGGGAGCAATGAAGCCAAGGGGGTCGTATATTGCTGCGACTGTGGACAAGATGCCGCGTCTGGTTGGTGGTTGGTCCTCACGTCTCTACAGGCAGTCCAAAGTCAAGTCAGGTGCCCATTGACTTTCCAGAGTCGAGTCAGTTCCCAGTGGACCCTCCAGGGTCGAGTCAGGTCCCGGTGGACCCTCCAGGGTCGAGTCAGTTCCCGGTGGACCCTCCAGAGTCGAGTCAGGTGTTCTTTGACCCTCCAGAGTCGAGTCAGGTGTTCGTTGACCCTCCAGAGTCAGGGCTAGTCACCGATGACCCTCCAGAGTCAGGGCTAGTCACCGTCGACTTTCCAGAGTCAAGTCAGGTCACCGTTGATCAGGTCCCCGTCGATTTCCCAGAACCTAGCCAGGTCACCGTTGATCAGGTCCCCGTCGATTTCCAAGAACCTAGCCAGGTCACCGTTGATCAGGTCCCCGTCGACTTTCCAGAGTCAAGTCAGGTCACCGTTGATCAGGTCCCCATCGATTTCCAAGAACCTAGTCAGGTCACCGTTGATCAGGTCCCCGTCGACTTTCCAGAGTCAAGTCAGGTCACCATTGATCAGGTCCCCATTGATTTCCCAGAACCTTGTCAGGTCACCGTTGATCAGGTCCCCATTGACTTTCCAGATTCAAGACAGGTCCCCGTTGATTTCCCGGAGTCTAGTCAGGTCACCGTTGACCATCCAGAGATGGGTCAAGTCACCTCTAGCACCCAAGAGTCAAGTAAAACAACAGTTAAACTTCATGAGCCAAGGCAAGTCACAGTTGATCCTCAGGAACCTAGTCAAGTCACCAATGATCTTCATGAGCAAAGTCAAGTCATCAATGATCTTCATGAGCAAAGGCAAGTCACCATTAACCTCCGTGAACTAAGTCAAGTCACAGTTGATCTTCATGAGCACAGTCAAGTCACCAACGATCTTCATGAGCACAGTCAAGTCATAGTTGATATTCATGAACTAAGTCAAGTCACAGTTGATCTTCATGAACCCAGTCAAATCACCACAGATCTACCAGAGCCTCGTCACATCTCAGCCGAACTCCCAGAGCCTCGTCACATCTCAGAGCTCTTGTCCTCTCCTGTCATGGCCAGGGAGGCCGTCAATGAGCTGTCATTCATTCTGGTCAGGGCTACGGAGACCATACACCAACTCTCTGTCTGTCCTGTCATGGCCACGGAGGCCAGCTATCATCTCATCACGGCCACGGAGGCCGCTATTAACCTGTTTATGTTCCCTGTTTCAGTCCCACCTGACCAGACTTGCTTTCCTGTGCCATCAACTCCACTGTGGTGGTCCTCTGCTCCGCCCTGGTGGGCCTCTGCCATGTATGTTCAACTATGGTGGTCGTCTGGTCCGCCCTGGTGGGCTTCTGTCCCATCATCTTGGCTGTGGTGGTCCTCTGCTCCGCCCTGGTGGGCTTCTGTCCCCTCTTCTCAGCTGTGGTGGTCGTCTGCTCCACCCTGGTGGGCTCCAGCTCCACCTGCTCCACTCTGGTGGGCTCCCACACCACCTGCTCTGCCTTGGTGGACCCCTGTTACCGAGTTAGGCCCATGGCGGGTTCCTGTTTCCTCTGTCAGGCCAAGGAAGGCCCCTTGTTTCCCATGTCAGGTCCAGGAGAGACTCCTGATCTCCATGTTAGGCCCAGTTCTGCCTGCTCTGCCCTGGTCCTCGACCACTCCACTTCCTCATGGACCTGGCCCTCCATCCCTCTCCCTGTTCCGCCTCCGCTCCACCGCCCTCCTAGATTGTTTTGAGCGTCTGGGGCTATGTCACGATCATTACATGGAGTGCCCATGAACTTTTGTAGAGGGCACTCCAATCAGGACAATTCCACACTCACGACCAGATGTCACTCGGACTCTAGCACCTCTTATCTGTTGCACCACACCCTAACTACATTTCCCATGAGTCTCTGCATCACAATCACCCTGCCACACCTGCACCTCATTTACACACACATATAAGCAACACACTCACTCTCACTCTCTGCGAAGTCTTGATTTGCTGTGTCTGTCATTTCCGAGCGTTTTCCTTGTGTTTGATTTCTCTGTACCTGACCTTTGGATTGTTTATACCGACTCTGATTCTCTGCTGCCTGCCCCCGACATCTGCTTGTTCCTGTTTTCAATTCTGGTTATCCCTATATACCTGACGCCGTTGCTGATCATTGTCTCTCTGATTATTCTCAATAAAAGTTCTGCACATGGATCCGAACCTCTCTGTCTCATCATTACAAAAGCACTATATAAATAAAGGTGACTTGACTTGACTTTGTGCTTTTAAAATACTTTACAGTCTGTGTGCATTGAATTTATTTAATACACAGGTTTCACAATATGAGTTGAATTACTGAAATAAATTAACTTTACCACAGCATTCTAATTTACAGGGACAGACAACAGTGTAGCAGACCAGAGTTCTTTATTTCAGCTCTTTACAAGAACCCTGAAAACAACAACAAAAACTATAAATAAATAAAAACAGTAAGATTATCCTCTTTGTTTTCGTTATATAGTTTATCTCTCAATAGGACATGGATTAAATCTTTCCCATCAAATGTTGCTTTGTATTTTGTTCAGGCTTAAGCAAGATGATATACAATTTTTGTGCAAATTTACACAGTAATAATCCAAAGCTTTAATTCAATGGCAACAATCTCCACAGCTACAGTAAATTTTCCAGGATAACTGATATAAGATGGAATAAATGTGATCCTGTTACGCTGTCAGTCTCTGTTTCCCTGGGTGTCCACTAGTGAGCTCACTTCTCCTTAGGCACTATAATTCCTCTAGTCTGGTCCTGTCTTCACAGTAATTGCACTCCAGTAGTTGCACCAGGTGCAGGCAATCTATTGTCATTAGTCTCCTTATAAATACATTAACCCCTTACTAGTAACCCCCCTTTTTTGGCATGGAGACCGAAATTACATACCCAAAATAAAAAGGTTTCTGCTCATGATTCTTTCTGACTAGATACATAATCAACCTTTGTTCACAAAGCTGACACTTTAAAGTTTACTGTTCAGGAATCAGAATCACTCAGGACTGTTATGATAATAGAGATATATAAGCTCAAACATAAAAACAAAAATAAAAATATTAAAAACATATGTTTTAAATGTATTTAAAAAAATGTTGATGTAGGAAATTAGTTTGAAAACACAGTGTAGCTAAGGCCACAAGTCTTCCAAGACTTCATAAAAAATTTCATAATCGAATCTGTAAAACTGTGAATTTTATGAAATATTTTCTAAGGCCATGTGTCGTGTGTTTTTAGAGAAGGCTAATCAGATTGATTTATGGCCCTTGTCATCTCTGTAAGATCTCACATGTAAACACTGATGTGTGTTTTATATGTGTGTTTGGCTGTGAAAACTGCCCGTTTCATGATTGTATTGTTCTCACCAAACGAGTCTTTCACACCTCCGCCAGGTATGACACATTATCCGCATTATTCTTTTATCATTATTCTTTTGTTTTTATTCCACCTTTATTAGCCTTGATTGTGGTTTTTCAGGCTTTACAAAGCAACAAAGCAGCGATCTCACTTCAGTCTCTCTTTGCATTTAGCCCTTATTTATCAAAAGTCTTACTATAAAAATACAACAAAACATTTTCTTACGACCTTACGTGAATTATTGAGACAAAAATGCATTATGAAGAAGAAAAGCACCTGCTATTAGTAGCATTGGTGCTAACGTTAGCATCAAGCTACATCTGACAATTTATGAAATTATTAGTACACTTTTACTCAAAACTCACTTTAAACCCCGATCGAGTGTTTATAATAACTTCCTTTAGCGATCAGGGGTGGAATTTGGTCGTTTACTGTTGTAAAAATATGTTATTTGTAGCCTTTTTCATCGCTGCACAAGTTAGCATTTCCGATGTACATTTTCGATTTTTTTTATAAAAACGCCCCAGATCTCAAGAAATTCTCATACCAAGCCTTACTATCGTAATCGCGGGTTTATTTTTCGGATATTTTGTGTGTACAGAGGTGTTTCAGTGTTGTTTTGGCCAGATAACTACCAGGAAGTGTGCAGGAAGCATGTGACACGATGGGGCGGTGTCCAGATATGAAACTCTAAGATGGACGTTTGAAAGACCCAATCAGAGTCTGAGTCATACACCGCACGAGCTGTGACTACTGCACGCACACACAGATCGCTGGGAGAGGCTGTTTATCATCTGATCGCGTAAATCCGTGGAAAATGAATAGAAATGACGATTCTGTCTGAAGAAATATGAAGTAAACATCAGTAAATATATCCATATATCTCCGCAGATATGCATCTTTTGTCTATAAATCCTTATTGACGCTGTTCAGTGAGTCTATGTGAACACAAATAAACCGCTCTTGACGTGATTGAATATGAGTGAGTTGTGAATTTCTATTCAAAATATGGCATAATACGGATTTATTATTTTGCACTCCTGACATAAATCACTAAATATCTGTCACTGCAACAATGTTTTATCAAAATATTGGTCAAATATCGAAGCTTGAGTCTTTAAACTTTCCATTGATGCACAGTTTGTCCAGATGAAGTAAGACAGTGATGTTTAATGTGCTGTGAAAGTGAAACAATAATAAACTGGGGCCGTCAGCGATGTTTGCACGCAAAGGGGTTAATATGTCTTTCCCTGTTGTTTGTGTGGAGTCCTTACCCTTCGATGTTCCAGTCTTCTCGTTCCCCGAGATTCTCCATTCCTCACATTCTGAGTTTCCGTTCCGTTCCGTTCCCTTTTCCGGTTTCCTTCTTTGTTTTGTTATTTTGTTTGTTTGGACTACATTTCTGGTTTTGACCCTGCCTTGTCTGACAACGTATTTGGATTATCCTATTAAAGCATACCTGTGATTGGATCTCTCATCTCCCTGTGTTTTCACTGGTCGTCGAATCGTTACAGAAGGACTCCATCCTAAGAGATCCAGCGGTATGTCTGCTCCAATTTCCTCCCCAGCCATCAAGCGGGAGAGGAATGGCTTTGAGGGTACTCGCCTGGTAGTGTTCCGTGGAACCAGGGGAGGTCGCTCAGGAGTGAGTAATCGAGAGGAAGTCCGGCAGCGATCTCCACTGTGGCCTCCCGTTGACCCGGGGTTCGGATGGGAACCACCGTTTCCCCATTATGGACAGAGAGGGAAGGCGCAAGTCAGCTGAGCCAGCAACGCTGTGCAAGATGGCCACCAGTCCAGTGCCGCTGCACAAGATGGCTGCCAACCCAGCGCCGCTGCACAGCATGGCTGCCAACCCAGCACCACAAGGCAAGATGGAAGCCAGCCCCACACCACAGCACAAGATGGCCGCCAGCCCAGCGCCACAGCACAAAATGGCCGCCAACCCAGCGCCACGAGGCAGGATGGACGCCAGCACAGCGCCACAGCACAAGGTGATCACCAGTCCAGCGCCACGGTGCAAGATGGCCGCCAGTTCAGCGCCAACACCCAAGATGGACGCAGAGACGTTTTTGCATTATTTCTCCATGCTGTAAAAGATCCTAAAGATTCCCAAACCTGTTCACATCACGTCTGCTGAGCCAGTACCACAGTAGAAGATGGCCACCAACCCAACGACACTGCACAAGATGGCCGCCAGCCCGGAGCCACTGCAGAGGATGGCAACTACAGTGGACCTTCCAGAGTCGAGTCAGGTGCCCGTTGACTTTCCAGAGTTGAGTCAGGTTCCGGTTGACCCTCCAGAGTCGAGTCAAGTGTTCATGGACCCTTCAGAGTCAGGGTTAGTCACCGTCGACCCTCCAGAGTCAAGGTTAGTTACTGTTGACCTTCCAGAGTCAGGGCTCGTTCCTGTCGACCCTCCAGATTCGAGTCAAATTCCAGTTGACTGTCCAGAGTCAAGTCAGGCTCCTGTTGACCATCCAGAGTCGAGTCACATTCCAGTTGATTCCCCAGAATCAAGTCAGATTCCTGATGACCTTCCAGAGTCGAGTCAGGTGCCCATTGACTTTCCAGAGTTGAGTCAGGTTCCAGTTGACCCTCCAGAGTCGAGTCAGGTGTTCATGGACCCTCCAGAGTCAGGGTTAATCACCGTCGACCCTCCAGAGTCAGGGTTAGTTACCGTTGACCTTCCAGTGTCGGCGCTAGTTCCTGTCGACCCTCCAGAGTCGAGTCAAATTCCAGTTGACTGTCCAGAGTCAAGTCAGGCTCCTGTTGACCATCCAGAGTCGAGTCACGTTCCGGTTAACCCTCCAGAGTTGAGGCAGGTGCTCGTGGACCTTCCAGAGTCAGGGTTAGTCACTGTCGACCTTCCAGAGTCTGGGTTAGTCACCATCGACCTTCCAGAGTCAGGTTTAGTCACCGTTGACCTTCCAGAGTCAGGGTTAGTTCCTGATGATCTTCCAGAATTGAGTCACGTTCCAGTTGATTCCCCAGAATCAAATCAGATTCCTGTTGACCTTCCAGCGTCGAGTCAGGTGCCCATTGACTTTCCAGAGTTGAGTCAGGTTCCGGTTGACCCTCCAGAGTCGAGTCAGGTGCTCATGGACCCTCCAGAGTCAGGGTTAGTCACAGTCGACCTTCCAGAGTCAGGACTAGTCACCATGGACTTTCCAGAGACAAGGCTAGTCACCGTTGACCTTTCAGAGTCAAGTCACTGGTGATCTTCAAGGACAGAGTCAAGTCACTGGTGATCTTCAAGGACAGAGTCGAGTCACCGGTGATCTTCAAGGACTGAGTCGAGTCACCAGTGATCTTCAAGGACTGAGTCGAGTCACCGGTGATCTTCAAGGACAGAGTCAAGTCACCGGTGATCTTCGAGGACAGAGTCAAGTCACCGGTGATCTTCAAGGACAGAGTCAAGTCACCGGTGATCTTCAAGGACTGAGTCAAGTCACCAATAATCTTCATGAGCAGAGTCAAGTCAGCACCGATCCTCTGGAATCCAGTATAAACACCATGGGATTACCAGAGTTTCGTCCTCCCGTTGGTCTGGGCACACGGATGTGGTGGTCTTTTGCTCTGCCCTGGGGGGCTTCCGCCCTGACCACATGGCTGTGGTGGTCTTCTGTTCCGCCCTGGGGGGCATCTCTCCTGACCACACGGCTGTGGTGGTCTTCTGCTCCGCCCTGGGGGCTTCTGCCTTGACCACATGGTGGTGGTGGTCTTCTGCTCTGTCCTGGGGGACTCCGGCCTCAACCACGAGGAAGTGGTCATCTTCTGCTCCGCCCTGGGGGGCTTCTGCCCTGACCACACGGTTGTGGTGGTTTTCTGCTCCGACCTGGTGGGCATCATGTGATGTCCTTCATGGACTTATGTTTTTGTGTCTTTTGTTTTCTTTTGTTTTTTCTGTCTGTTTCCTCCTTTGGACCTGGCCCTCTGACCCTCCCCCTTATCCTTCGCCGGTCCACCACTCTCCTGGACTCCTTGTTTTGTGTGGCACTTCTATTGTCTCTGTCTCCCCATTTTACCTGGTTGTCTTGTCTGTTTCCCCATTCTACCTGGTCCTCCTGTCTCTGTGTACCATGTTATCTGGCCCTCCGTCCCTCCCCCTAGTCCTCCGCCACTCCACCTCCCTCCTACTTTCTTTGTCTGTTGGTTTTCCCTTAGTTTTCGGGTGGAGCATCTGGCAGCTGCTCCGTGGAGGAGGGGGTAATGTCACGCTGTCAGTCCCTGTTTCCCTGGGTGTCCACTAGTGAGCTTACTTCTCCTTAGGCACTATATTTCCGCTAGTCTGGTCCTGTCTTGACAATAATTGCACTCCAGTAATTGCACCAGGTGCAGGCAATCTATTGTCATTAGTCTCCTTATAAATACCTGTCTTTCCCTGTTGTTTGTATGGAGTCCTTACCCTTCGACGTTCCAGTCTTCTCGTTCCCCGAGATTCTCCATTCCTCACATTCTGAGTTCCCGTTCCGTTCCGTTCCCTTTTCCGGTTTCCTTCTTTGTTTTTTTATTTTGTTTGTTTGGACTGCATTTCTGGTTTTGACCCTGACTTGTCTGACAACGTATTTGGATTATCCTATTAAAGCATACCTGCGATTGGATCTCTCATCTCCCTGTGTTTTCACTGGTCGTCGACTCGTTACAGATCCATACAGCACAAAATATCAGCATAGTGAAATTGATGAATTTGACTTTAATTGAAGTTATCAGGCAGTGTGCTATCGGGTGCCGTTTGTAAAGCTGCTCATGCTGAAAATAACAGCAACATTTTGTCACATTTAGCTTCAAACAATGTTTAAAAAACTGGTATGAATTTTTGACTGTCACTTTTTAGCACATTTACAACAATATTTGTCAACTTAGAAATATTTGAAATAGTTAAATATTAAATGTTACACCTAAATGTTGAATCTAAATGTTTCGGTTGAAACTAAATATTTAGCTAATATGCAAATTCAAAATGCCGGAAGTGCCAAAATAAAAGCTCGATGAGGTCAGTGTGTGTTATAGCATCGTGTTAAATAAGGAACGAATAAAAACCATCTCATCCGAGGAAATTGACTCTTGGACATTGATTATCGTGACTACTTAAAATAATAAACACGTTTGGAGAAACTGTATTTGAAGAGTAGGCTAGTGTCACTTTTATGAAAAGGTTCGCATGCTTAAACGCCAGCAAGCGTCTCATGCTCTTGGCTAACGCCCATTCGTTGGACATTTTGAACGACAATAGTGTCAATAGTTACCGTACGTGGTCAGGGGCGGGCGGGGAAATAGGCTCTTGCAGCCGTTAAAGCATGCGAACATGACAGAGAGTGATGACTTGATGAGTGATACAGTCTATGGTGAGGACATAACATTCAGTCAAAGTGAGACCCCTCGTGGCTGGCTATTATGGCCCCACACTTTTCATAAAAGTGACACTAGCCTACTCTTCAAATACAGTTTCTCCAAAAATGTTTATTATTTTAGGTAGTCATTATCCGGACTTTAAGTCACATTTATTTAGACCCAAGAACCAAGAGAAAATATTACCGTCTACAGCCGCGAGAGGGCGCTATATGCTGCTTAGTTTGTTGGTGTACGTCTGCAGACTGCATGACAGGGGCATAACTGAAAGAGGCGTAACTTGAAGTTGTCGAAATCTCACAGAATCAAGCGAGATGTCAAAACGATAAGTTCCTGGCAGTATGACCGCTTTCACAGAGGGCACAGAGTAGAATATTAATTACGTTTTTTTAAGGGAAGCAGGGGTTTTAGGCAGGATTTGATGTATAAGGTGTGTGTAGATATTATGGAACAATGTGAGTGATGTGTACGTTTAGTAGGAAACCATATTATCTGATCCACACTCCGGAACAGAAGAGGGCGGTATTGCACCAATAACCTGGATGCCAACCGCCATTAAACTGGAAAGAAGGCGAATATGACGGCTTGCTGTGAGTTACAATGGTGAGAATATATTTTTTCACAAATTAATTTTTACATTTAAAAGTACACGTTATTTTCATACAGTGGTATTGATTTTGGAGTTATGTAATAATCTATTAAATTCAAGGTAAAGTCAGCAACATATAAGCAAAAGGTGTAAAGACGCTATCCTCCAGTTTCACAGGCAAGACTAATTGAGCCATGGCCTGATCCTGGCTTAATCTAAACCCTGTTTGTTACTTACATAATATAGCATATTTGTGATTGTGCTGTAAAAACACGTTTTATAATGAATAATTAACAGGGGAGCTCCATTCAGTACACGACTCAAAAGTGGATTTACATAAACCATATATACATCTTCAAGATTATTACTAAATGTCTATCATCTGACAGGATATTCTTTGATAAGTATTGCAGGTGAGCACATTTAACAGACATGAAACAGGCATCTGAGTTCACTCATTGTTGTCAACACCGCTTTAGATGAGTGTAAGTTATGTAATCAAACAAATCTACATACAGTAACTAAACACAGGTTATCTATTTTATTTCTCCATTTGCAATATTGATAATTTTAGGAACATTTGTGTTGGATAAAAAGTGAGTTACATAATTTACTAAATCAACATGCAGATGCAGTATATCACAAATAAATCACAGAGGAGACTGACTCTTGTCTGGATGTTACATGAACAGATTATCTTTATCTGCTGTAGAGTAACTGATGAAGGAATGCTGCCATCATATGATTTGTGTAAGTACACTACAAAAATAAATGAAACATTTTAATTAGTGTAATTTCAAAGAGTTATAACAGCACTTTTCTTATTGTTGATTTCTGTGCATTTGCTGCAGATCTTTTGTGGTGGAGCAGGACCTGCAAGGAAAGGGGAAAAAAGGAAATACCTGAAACAAAAGAATAAAGTAATAACTTTTTGTATTGTGTGTGTGTATTTGTGTAGGCAGACTAATGTCTGCAGACTGGTGTGTGCACTGAGGATGGAGAAGTCCACAGCAGCATCCGAAAATGGTCCAGAGATATGGATGAGATGCTCCATCACTCCAGCTCTCACCAGGACCAGATACTGCTGTGGTCTTTTCCTCATCGGTGGCCCCAGAGCAGCAAGAGCATCTAGAGAAAGACCAAAAGACAGTGAGGATTTGACTTTGGTAAAGTTTGTTCTGCTGGTTTATGTTTATACAATGAAGGCTGACTTTCAGAAGCTTCAAAAGCATCATCAAAAAATGTGATGGAGCTTTTATCCGAAGTCATTGACAGTGCTCTTATTACAGGGGCCTACAGTCCTCTGATCCACCTGGAGAAAAGAGCCGTGCTCAAAGACATACTAGTGGTTTTGAATCAGTTCGGTGGTTTTGAACCAGTTCGGTGGTTTAGCCTACTACAAAAATAATAAATTAATGAATGTACTTGTAAACTATGTGTAAATGTTTTAAAGGTAGTGGTGCTCATGGAGAGCAGGCACACTATTGTTTGGAGCAGACACAGCAGTAAGATTGTCCTGCACGTGTTCCCCTGCTCTAGCTTCAAGGTTGTGTGGTTCCGAGTGCTGACATCATGGTCCTTCCTCATCCTGTTGCTCAACAACATCCCTGTTGAGTAGAGAGAGACTGTGAAGCACAGCGCAGCAGCAGAATTGGCACAGCTGTGTTGAGATGATAGTAAGATGTGGGGTTCACCATCTGTGAATACATGATTGTTAGAACAGTAAGTTTGAATGAAGCTTTGTTTCATGTGTTGTTGGCTTGTACATGTATGCATTTATTGTGATGTTAACATTTATACATTCTTTTAATCATTTAAACATGTTTCTTGTTGTCATTAAATAAAATATAAATATAAATATATATAAATATCTATTTGTGTATTAAATGCTTGACTGAAAACTGATGCATTCACATCAACTGCATTACTGTATATTCATGTATAGCCATGTCACGACAGAAAATACATTTCGCTTCTTTTACTAAAATGTAATTTCAAGAAAAAAAAAAATATAATCATTGGTTGGCATTTATCGTTATTATTGCATGTAAGTGTTGGGTTGGGCAAAGGATGCAGTTCATTATGGGGTAATCGGTAGCACTTTATTTTACAGTCCTGTTCCTCATGTACATTACAGTCCTGTTCCTCATTGATCATATTTGCCAAGGGTGCCAATATTTGTGGGCATGACTGTATTAGCTAAATATTTAGTTTCAACCGAAACATTTAGATTGAACATTTAGATTTAGATTGAACATTTAGGTTTTACATTTATATTTAACATTTATATTTTACATTTAGATTTAGATTTAACATTTATATTTATATTTATATTTAACTTTTAGATTTAACATTTGGATCTATATTTAACATTTAGATTTCAGATTTAGATTTAGATTTAACATTTAGATTTAGATTTAGCATTTAGATTTAACATTTAATATTTATATTTAACTATTTAAAATATGTCTAAGTTGACAAATATTGTTGTAAATGTGCTAAAAAGTGATCGTCAAAAAATTCATACTGGTATTTTTTTACATTGTTTGAAGCTAAATGTGACAAAATGTTGCTGCTATTTTCAGCATGAGCAGCTTTACAAAGGGCGCCCCATAGTGTGCGATCCAGAAAAGCTGAAATTAAGCACAAGACAGCCAGAAGGTCAATATAACCCAGAACAGCAGATAAACATATAGTAGAACCCAGACTGCATTCAAGAATGATCTTTTCATTATAGTATTTCACATTCATAGGGAAATGGAGGAGATATTGTAAGCCAAAGCACACAGATAAGAACCTGTATTAGTGTAAAGGAAACAACACTGAATCACTGCTGAAGAGGCCTAAACCATTTCATGACATTACTTCCTGGAAGTGCAGCCTTGAAGGCCATTAACGCCACTATTGTTTTCCCAGAACACAGGAGATACAGAGAACAAACGTGATTCCAGATGTTGTGTGACGCAACATACAGGGCCACTCAGTGGGACGACCAACTAAAGTAAGAGAACAAAGGAAACACAGAGTCAATGAGAAGAGCAGCAGGACACTCAGTTCTGAGTTGTTGGCTTTTACAATGGGAGTGTCCTTTTTACTGTAAAATAGGATGGACACTAGCGCAGTTAATCCTACTCCAAACAGTGAGAAAAAGACCAGCACAATACCTATAACTTCTGTGAAAGACAGAAACTCTACAACCTTTAACACACATTTATTTTTCTCAACATTAGACCAGTATTCACCTGGACACTGCTTGCAGTTATTTGAATCTGGAATTTTTTTTTTTTTTTTACTGTAGTCAGAAGATAAAAAAGTATTGTTATTATTATTATTATTATTATTATTATTATTAATAATAATAATAATTATATAATTATATCTTTTTTATTTAAAAAAAAGAAAAAAGTAATAAGAATAAAAGTAATGTAACAGATGCAACTAACTAGTTTTCTTTGAAATGGACAACGGCTGAAGATTACCTGTCTCATTACTTATATCTCCTTCTGCACATGGAATACAATCATAACTGCAGACAGGTCTTCCTTTCTGTGCAGCCTTCCTAGGGCCTGGAGGACAGCTCTCACTAAACACAGACCTTGGCTTCTGCATAGAAACATTATACTATAATTTATATTATACACATACAGGCTATTTGTTCATGAATTAATGGAAGCTATTGAAATTTGCTTTATTTTGAATTAACAATTTGATGAGCTGTTATTAAAATTTAGCAGTATTATTTAGACTGCTAAGTCTTCATCAGGCCTGGCAGTCTCTTGGTTTTATTGTTCTAAATTTACAGTGACACAAACAAACATTGCAGACAGGTTGTTGATGTTTACCTCAAGCTGTCCTCCAGCCCAAATTATTTGTCATATGTTGAGTACAAAGCGCTGGTCAGGAGGCAGTGAGGCATCGTAGTATCCCACTGGCTTAAACAGGATTGATCCATCTGAGTCCTGCTGCCAGTTAACATCTTGGGCTACTGTGGCACCAGTGCTGTCAAACCACACACAATCTCCCATGTTTACAGTGAAATTTAACCACCTAGCAAAAATACCACCTAGCAAAAATACACATTTAGAATATTATGATTAAGGCATTGACACAATGATAATCAGCTACAACAGAAACAAGTTAGGTACATGCTCTATATATATATCCTTCTAGCCATCAATTTACCAGATAGATAAATAGATAAACATTTCAGTAATTTATAGTTATTTACTGTATACCATACAGTATAATACTGCAAATTCACTTTACAGTTAGTAACTGTAATATCCTTTGCATCATGGGACCATAGTGGACATGTTACATCACTTGTAATGGTTGCCAAATACATTTGCCTTTCATGTCAGAAATAGCACGAGCGCTTGGAATACTACTGTATGTCAGAAATATACTGTGGCATTAGTTTATTGTCCGCATCCATTGTAGATAGTATTGAGTATTTTAATGGGTTGAATATTGTTTTTGTATCACACAATGGGTTTTGCACCCAGTGAAAGAGTTCCAGAGAACATGTGCGCTGTGTATTGTCGCACCCTAAAAGAGAATAAGACCAGCAAGCAAGGCAAAAATATATTTATGTCTGTGTGTTTTGTCAGATTTTTGCATACCAGTTAACAAATTACCCATTAACACTGAGGTAAATTTACCAATGTAAACTACGCTGTACTTTCAAAGACTTTGTCAGCATACTGAATTAACGTATGCTACCAAATTAAAATGATTTTTAACAAGCAACACTTATATTAACATTGTTAACTTATATGAAATTTTGTTCAGGTGCTACTTAATGTTGGCCAGTAATCTATTAAGAAAATAAAATCATATGTTTTTGGCTAGCTGCCTTAGTTTTAGAATTAGTTTGTTATAGTTTTTAATGGAATTTAAGCAAAAGTTTTTTTCTTATTTGTGTTTTAAAGGCAACTGCAATTAAGCATCAAGAAAGACATGAGCATGCCAACCACCTTGAGACTGATAAGTCAGGTATGATAAGTTATGGTTTTGAGAGGTTTGTGCATTCTGTGTGAGGTTTGCCTTTTTAAAGTGTGTAATTTCTACTTTTTGTTTATCAGGGAACACATTTCTGTCACTAACAAAGTGGATGGTGAGCAAAGATGGTGGCCAAATTTTGGAGCAGAACCTGAGTTTTGCAGATGGCTATGTATTTCTTTTCCCATTATGTTTCTGTTGCCTAAATATTGTTTGTGAGGATAAATCTAGAGAGAATACAACACAATGCACTGCAAAATGTCCTAAGAAAGGAGAAATGGTGAAGATTAACTGTTCCAGCATTAGATGACTGTATTTTTAAGTGTTATACATGCAATGTTTTAAATAAAGAATTTGATATTTTGTAATTATTGTGTCCATTTTAATTGGATTACAGAAGTATATACAGTTTGTAGGATAAAAAAATAAATAAATTATATTTATAAATTAATAAATATACATTTAATTAAATCTATATTAAAATAAATTAATTACAGTAGTATACTGATGAATTTGATTTTTATAGTAATTTATTGTAAATGGTACAGTTTGCTACTCTAATTCATAATTACAGTAAATTACTGGCAACAGTTGCTACTGTAAATCAAATGAAGTTTGCTACTGTAAATCTTAATTACAGTAACTTAAAGGCAACAGTGATGCCAGTGAGTTACTGTAAAAACCCTTTGAACTGCTTTTTACACATTACTTGCATATCTTTGTTCAGGCACATCTTCATTGTAGTTTTTCAGTAGAAGCAGATCCTGATATCTTCTGCTACATAATTCAGTTTGAGAAGAATTCATGGAAAAGCTGTTTCCCAGAATGCTTTTAGAACATAATCTGCAAAACCTTGAATATTGATTTTTTTTCACTGGAAACCCCAGTTACCCTCACGGAAACTGTTTGGTGTGATCATACTGCTTGCTGTTATCCATGCCTCCACACCAATCACCTGGAGACCTGTAATGTTTTGAAAACTTAGCTGATCAAATAGATTGTTCTAAAACAATCTAAAATAATTGCCTCATAATTTACTCACTCCCATGTCATTCAAAATGTTCATATGTTCAAGATGGTCTTGGCAGCATGTTAACGAGCATCACTCATCACCCAGAATCAAAAAAAAAAAAAAAAAAAAGGCGAGAGCTGGTTGCTGAAACCACCCCCACCTAGCCTGACGGCGGTGACAGTGGTGGCAATCCACCACACTCAAGTGGCCGCACCCTTTATTATACAGAAATTTAAGGCTTAATATAATTTCAACGGAAGAGTTATTAAAAAATAATAATAAAAAAATCCACCCCCGACACAGTTGTCATGAAGGGCAAAATTGGTTATATAGACCAAAATTATTTTTTGAACCAGGCTGTAAACCGTCTTTTTTTTTTTTTTTTCTGCTGTAAAGTTGGGAATTTTAACATCGGTAGTCTATGGGATTGATTTCCTTTTGCAGCCAGCCTCGATTGCCCAGTTGACGAATTACAGTTTAAGTCACTTCCGTATGGCTTCACGAGAGAGCGGGAGGTTGCTGCTTGGTGGAAGGTCAAAATTGCAGCTTCAAAGCATTCTACACGATCCCAGCCTAGGAAGAAGGGGTCTCATCTAGCGAAACGATTGGTCATTGTCCAGAAAAATAAATAAATAAAAATTATTAGGGTTGCAACAAAAAAATATATTATTATAGATAATGAAAATAATCAACAATTCTCATTATCAATTAGTCAGGTCAAATATTGGAGGAAGCAGAATGAGCTCTTGTAAGAAAAGTATTTGTTCCTGTGTATCCTTATGTGTAAATGTCACAAAGGGCGCTGGCGCACGCATTAAATGGATGGAACACAGTAGAGAGGGAGAGTGTCACGCTGTCTAGTCTCTGTTTCCCTGGGTGTCCACTAGTGGGCTCACTTCCCCTTAGGCACTTCACCGTATGCACTAGATTTCCTCTAGTCTGGTCCTGTCTTCACAGTAATTGGCACTCCTGTTAATTGCACCAGGTGCAGGCACTCTAGTGTCATTAGTCTCCCTATATATTCCAGTCTTTTCCTGTTGTTTGTATGGAGTCTTTACCCTTCGTGTATGCAGCATTCTCGTCATCCGAGATTCCCCTTCGTCTTCTCATCTTCCGAGATTCACCCTAACTTATCATCTTCCGAGTTCCCTTTCCTGTTCCCTCCTTTGTTTATTTGTTTGTTTTGTTTGGACTGTCTTTTTGGTTTTGGCCTTGGCTTTGTTTTGACAACGGTTTTGGATTACCCTTTATGGAATAAATACCTGCAATTGGATCTCTTGCTCTCCCTGTGTCTCTCTGGTACATGAATTGTCACAGAAGGACTCCATCCAAAACAGAGATCCAGCGGTATGTCTATTCATATTTCCTCCCCAGTAACCGAGCGGGTGAGGAATGGGTTCGAGGGTACTCGCCTGGTCGTGTTTCGTGGGACCAGGGGAGGTCGCTCAGGAGTGAGTGATCGAGAGGAGGTCCGGCATCACTCTCCAATATGGCCCCCCCGTCGACCCTGAGTTCGGAGGGGAGCTGCCGTCTCTCCATTGTGGACGGAGAGGGGAAAGGAGGCGCTAGTCTGCCGAGCCAGCGCCGCTGCACAAGATGGCCGCCAGTCCAGTGCCACTGCACAAGATGGCCGCCAGCCCAGCGCGGGTGCGCAGAATGACCTTACACAGGATGGCCACCAACCCTGCACCACGAGGCAAGATGGAGGCCAGCCCAACACCACAGCACAAGATGGCCGCCAGCTCAACGCCACGAGGCAAGATGGACGCCAGGCCAGCACCACTGCCCATGATGGCCGCAGGTCCAGCGACACTGCACAAGATGGCTGTCAGCCCAGCGCCACGAGGCAAGATGGACGCCAGCACAGCGCCACAGCCATAGACAGTAAAAGAAATGGACACAGCGACCCCATTGGAACTCAATTGAGACAAGTGAAGCCCATTTTTAGCGTTTTTTAGCACTTCCGTTTCTGATGCGCAGACTCAAACGAAGCTTGACGACGTCAGCAACCTGTCTGACAGATGTAAATCTTCTAGTAGCTGTGCGTGCAAATTGCCATCATTAATCTTGCAGAGACGGCGAGCTTGAGCGGGGAGTTCTTTGGCGTGAGTGAGCAGGAGTAAGTATTCTGATTAATTATTTTGTATAGTATTTTAAAATGTAACGCCAGTACGCCATATTAAGTTAATTGTCTGCGAGCTTTCCTCCTGTCTGTACGGTAATGCGACAGAGAGACGAGTGGTTATGACGCAATCGTTAGCCAATTTTTTACAAAAACTGTTTCTACGGGGCCATAATGTAACATAGAAGGTAATGGAGCCCTTTATACATTGTCGTGTTTCTTTAGAAATAAATAATGGACAAACTGAGTCTTTAAACGCCTCAGATGTAAAGTTATTCGCTGGCAAAGTGATGCCAAAATGAATGGGAGTCAATGGGAATGCTAACGCAAGTGAAGTTCTGCTACAAGATGGCAGCACGCAGCCGACTTCAACCTCCGGTCGACTTCCTTGCCGCCTGGCCACAGCACAAAGTGGTCACCAGCCCAGTGCCATGGTGCAAGATGGCCACCAGCTCAGCGTCAACGCCCAAGATGGCCGCTGAGGGGTTTTTGGATTATTTCTCCATGCTGTCAAAGATCCTAGAGATTCCCAGGAGTGTTCACGTCACGTCTGCTGATCCAGAGACTGTTCACGTCATGTCTGCTGAGCCAGCACCACAGTACAAGATGGCCACCAACCCAGCGCCACTACACAAGATGGCCGCCAGCCCGGAGCCACTGCAGAGGATGGCAGCTACAGTGGGCTTTCCTGAGTTGAGTCAGGTCCCCGTTGACTCTCCAAAGTTGAGTCAGGTTCCGGTTGACCTTCCAGAGTCGAATCATATTCCTGTTGACCCTCCAGAGTTGAGTCAGGTTCCGGTTGACCCTCCAGAGTTGAGTCAGGTTCCGGTTGACCTTCCAGAGTCGAGTCAGGATCCTGTTGACCATCCAGAGTCGAGTCACGTTCCAGTTGATCCTCCAGAATCAAGTCAGATTCCTGTTGACCTTCCAGAGTCGAGTCAGGTGCCCGTTGACTTTCCAGGGTTGAGTCAGGTGCTCGTTGATTTTCCAGAGTTGAGTCAGGTTCCGGTTGACCCTCCAGAGTCGAGTCAGGTGCTCGTGGACCCTCCAGAGTCGAGTCAGGTGCTCATGGACCCTCCAGAGTCAGGGTTAGTCACCATTGACCTTCCAGAGTCAGGGTTAATCACCGTCGACCTTCCAGAGTCAGGGTTAGTCACCGTTGACCTTCCAGAGTCAGGGCTATTTCCTGTTGACCTTCCAGAGTCGAGTCAGGTGCCCGTTGAATTTCCAGAGTCGAGTCATATTCCCGTTGACCCTCCAGAGTTGTGTTAGGTTCCTGTTGACCATCCAGAGTCGAGTCACGTTCCAGTTGATCCTCCAGAATCAAGTCAGATTTCTGTTGACCTTCCAGAGTCGAGTCAGGTGCTCGTTGAATTTCCAGAGTTGAGTCAGGTTCCGGTTGACCCTCCAGAGTCGAGTCAGGTGCTCGTGGACCCTCCAGAGTCGAGTCAGGTGCTCGTGGACCCTCCAGAGTAAGGGTTAGTCACCGTAGACCTTCCAGAGTCAGGGCTAGTCACCATCGACTTTCCAGAGTCAGGGTCAGTCACTGTTGACCTTTCAGAGTCAATGTTAGTTCCTGTTGACCTTCCAGAGTTGAGTCAGGGACTCGTGGACCCTCCATAATCGAGTCAGGTGCTCATGGACCCTCCAGAGTCAGGGTTAGTCACCATTGACCTTCCAGAGTCAGGGTTAGTCCCCTTTGACCTTCCAGAATCAGGGCTATTTCCTGTTGACCTTCCAGAGTCGATTCAGGTGCCCGTTGAATTTCCAGAGTTGAGTCATGTTCCGGTTGACCCTCCTAAGTCGAGTCAGATGCTCATGGACCCTCCAGAGTCGAGTCAAGTGCTCGTGGACCCTCCAGAGTCAGGGTTAGTCACCGTAGACCTTCCAGAGTCAGGGCTAGTCACCATCGACTTTCCAAAGTCAGGGTCAGTCACTGTTGACCTTTCAGAGTCAAGGTTAGTTCCTGTTGACCTTCCAGAGTTGAGTCAGGGACTCGTGGACCATCCAGAGTCGAGTCAGGTGCTCGTGGACCCTCCAGAGTCAGGGTTAGTCACCATTGACCTTCCAGAATCAGGGTTAGTCCCATTTGACCTTCCAGAGTCAAGGCTAGTCACCGTTGATATTCAAGGACAGAGTCAAGTCACTGGTGATCTTCAAGGACCGAGTCAAGTCACCGGGGTTCTTCATGGGTGAATTCAAGTCACCAGTGATCTTCATGAACAAAGGCAAGTCACCACTGATCTTCATGAACAAAGGCAAGTCACCATTGATCTTCATGAACAAATAAAAGTCACCAATGATCTTCATGAACAAATGCAAGTAACCAATAATCTTCATGAGCAGAGTCAAGTCAGCACCGATCTTCTGGAATCCAGTATAAACACCATGGGATTACCAGAGTCTCATCACTTCTCTATGGAACTACCAGAGCCTCTTCATGTCACTGATGAACTACCAGAACCGCTCCATGTCACTGCTGAACTACCAGAGTCTCTCCTCGCCTCTGCGGAACTTCCAGAGACTCGTCATGTCTCAGTCGAACTCTCTGAGCACCCGACTGTTCCTGTTGTGGCCACGGAGGCTACCCTTAACATGCTCATGTTCTATGTTTCAGATTTGCCCAACCAGACTTGTCCTCCCATTGGTCCGGCCGCACGGATGTGGTAGTCTTCTGCTCCACCCTGGGGGCTTTGTGCCTCGACCACAAGGATGTGGTGGTCTTCTGCTCTGCCCTGGGGGGCATCTGGTTCGACCACATGGACGTGGTGGTCTTCTGTTCTGCCCTGGTGGGCTTCTGCCCTGACCACACGGTTGTGGTGGTCTTCTGCTCCGCCCTGGGGGGCGTCTGGTTCGGCCGCACGGTTGTGGTGGTCTTCTGCTCCGCCCTGGGGGACTCCAATCTCGACCACACGGACGTGGTGGTCTTCTGCTCCGCCCTGGGGGGCACCCGTTCTGACCACACGGTTGTGGTGTTCTTCTGCTCTGCCCTGGGGTGTTTCCGCCCTGACCACACGGTTGTGGTGGTCTTCTGCTCCGCCCTGGGGGGCATCCGTCCCGATCACACGGTTATGGTGGTCTTCTGCTCCGCCCTGGGGGGCTTCCGCCCTGACCACATTTGTAAATTACTATAGGCTTATAGTCTAAATAAAACAATTTGTGCTACTGCTGGTGGCAGTGACACGGTTGTCATGGGGACGTAACAGCCCTAATCACGCGGCCAGATCACAGGCTTCTGCTGCCTCCAGTCAAGACTTGGAGAAACTTGTTCATGCCTTTATTTCCAGCAGGGTGGACTATTGTAATGGTCTCCTCACCGGCCTTCACAAGAAGACCATTAGACAGCTGCAGCTCATCCAGAACGCTGCAGCCAGGATTCTGACTAGAACCAGAAAATCTGAGCATATCACACCAGTCCTCAGATTCTTACACTGACTTTCAGTTACATTTAGGATTGGTTTTAAAGTACTTTTACTCATTTATAAATCACTCAATTACCTAGGACTGAAATATATTGCAGATATGTTCACTAAATATAAACCACAGACCACTCAGATCATTAGGATCAAGTCAGTTAGAAATACAAAGTGTTCACACAAAACAAGGGGAGTCTGCCTTTAGTTACTATGCCGCCCGCAGTTGGAATCAGCTTCCAGAAGAGATCAGATGTGCTAAAACATTAACCACTTTTAAAACTAGACTCGAAAGTCATCTGTTTAGCTGTGCGTTTATTGAATGAGCACTGTGCGATGTGAATGAGAATTGATTGCACTGTATTTTACATGTTCACTGTATATTATGTTAAATCATTTATTTTTTATTCATTTTAAATAAGTCAACTTTTTCTTTATTTTATGTAAAGCACTTTGAATTACCATTGTGTAAAAAATGTGCTATATAAATAAACTTGCCTTGCCTTGGGCCCTTATTTATCATGAGGCCCCCAGCACGGCACTGCAAAATTTCCTGGATGTCTGGTCTGGGCTTATGTTTTCAGGCTGCCCTGTCTGGAGTGTACAGTATGCTTCAGACACGGTCACGATGAGGGATTTCCTGATACCAACCCCTAGAGGACGCAGTGTCTCGTTCCCTACTCAGGGAACCATGGTTACATAAGTAACTTGAGACACTATACTCAATTTAACAGCAGGTTACATCAGTTGTTTGTTCATTGTTGTTGAAAATCAATAAACATGTTTTGACACCACTAGGCTATAGCTTCCAGCTGTGCCTCAGTTAATGTTGTTGTTTTTGTTTTTTGTCGAGACTCCTATCAACCTAGCTTCCGGAAAATTTCAAGTCACTGGAGTCTTTGTGTCAGCCTGTTTTGCAGGTTGCAACATGTCACCAGTCCTTATACTTTGTGTTTCTTATTTTGTCACTTCAGTTTGACCTCTACCCAATGATTTCAAACAAAGGACAAAAAGTAAGTGATAAAAAAACAGTGACAAGACAAAAGAATAGCAGGCCACTAAAGTCTTTATTTCAGTGCTTAATTGTCATGAAGTTGTAAAACACTGGGAATGAGTATTATATATATATATATATATATATATATATATATATATATATATATATATATATATATATATATATATATATATATATATATATATATATATTATTAAACTTCATAAATACATACTAGTGAGTATATACATATATTTGTGACAGGATAATGGAAGTTCGTGGTTTCTTTGGTGGCTGTATTTGGTGCAGATCTAATTACAAATGTTGTAACTTTTAATGTAAAGTAACATCATATAATTTTCCTGCAAAGTTGTTTGTTGAACTATAGGCAAGGTAAAAATGCGCAAGCATTACAAAGAATTATCATATTCATTACATTTTTATCAATTTGATCAGTTCAATTTATTATTAAATGCAAATTAGACTAGCAGTTGCACAAAAATAATGGCCTTCCTTGCTCTTCTGATGAATAATCATATGTGGTTTTTTTTTCTCAATATAGGGGGGGGGGTGCTGACATCGATAGTACTAAAAATTACATTTAGCAATAATATAGCTATTTTATTTATCAAAATGTAGATTATGTTTTTCTCATCATTTGTTGTTTTGTATTTTGTTCAGGCTTGAGCAGGATGATGAAACATTTAGGTGCAAATATGCAAAATAGCAAACCAAAGCTTGAGGCTAAAATGGCAAATATCTCCACAGCTACAATAAATTTTCCAGGAGAACTGACATAAGCTGGAATAAATGAAATCCATACAGCACAAAATATGAGTATACTAAATGTGATGAATTTGGCTTCATTGAACTTATCAGGTAGTGTGCGAGCCAGAAAAGCCAAAACGAAGCACAAGACAGCCAGTAGGCCAATATAACCTAGAACAACAGAGAAACCTATAGTAGAACCCAGATGGCATTCAAGAATTATCTTTTCATGATAATATCTCATATTTTTGTAGGGAAAAGGAGGAGATATTGTTATCCAAAGCACACAGATAAGAACTTGTATAAGTGTAAAGGCAAGAACACTGAGTCGTTGTTGTGCAGGCCCAAACCATTTCATGACATTACTACCTGGAAGTGTAGCCTTAAAGGCCATTAACACCACTATTGTTTTACCAAGAACACAGGAGATACAGAGGACAAAAGTGATCCCAAATGCTGTGTGTCGCAACATACAGGACCACTCAGTGGGACGACCAATGAAAGTAAGTGAACAGAGGAAACACAGAGTCAATGAGAAGAGCAGCAGAAAGCTCAGCTCTGAGTTGTTGGCTTTTACTATGGGGGTGTCCTTTTTGCTATAAAACAGGATGGCTACCAGCGCAGTTAACCCTGCTCCAAACAGTGAGAAAAAGACTAAGACTACACCCATAACTTCTGTGAATGACAGAAACTCTATAGCCTTTAATATACATGTATTTTTCTCAGCATTAGACCAGTATTCCCCTGGACACTGCTTGCAGTTAATTGAATCTGGAAAGGAAGTTGTGTTTACTGTAGTTACAGATAAAAAGGAAATTATTTTATTTTTGAGCTTCTTTGATAAAAAACTTTATTCTGAACAATAGAAGAATAATACAAAATGAGCCACTGATCCATTTTTTTTGAAAATGTGAGATGGGCTGAAGATTACCTGTCTTAGTACTGATTTCTCCTTCAGCACATGGAATACAGTCATAACAGCAGACAGGTCTTCCTTTCTGTGCAGCCTTCCTAGTGCCTGGAGGACAACTCTCACTGCACACAGACCTCGGCTTCTACATGGCAAATCACATTAAACATAGTTAGTTATACTGAACATAAAGTGAAAACTGTAAACAAATAAATAAAAGTGCCAGTATTATTCAGAATAGACTAGTTCTTCTTTTGAAGCATAAAATGGCACAAATGTTCAGTGTATTATAAATACATCTCGACGACAAAACAATAGTTTGAAAGGTCTGTTTTAGGAAAATCATCATCAATGCTGTTACCCTAAGTTTAGTGAACAAACATAGTCTGTTTAGCAAAATACTAGTAATGCTCTCTGCAGTTTCTTTTATTTGCTTACTTAAATCTGATTTGATTTTTCATTCTAAAAATGTAACCTGTTTTGAACATTGTTATTTGCTTTCCATCAGAATCATTTGACTTTTTTTTTTGTTTTGTTTTTTTGGATTCACAAAGTTAACTTGTAAAATGGAGAATGACACAATAGCTAATATCATTCAAGCAGTACAAAAAAGCAGACATTTTCTGTTTTCGAAATTTGACATTACATTGCCACAGTTTAAACAAAATATTTTGCACATACAAATTATTGCCTTTTACCTCAAGTTGTCCTCTGGCCCAGATTATGTTTTTAGTGATAATAACAAAGCGCTGATCAGGGGGCAGTGATGCATCGTAGTATCCCACTGATTTAAACCGGAATGATCCATCAGAGTCCTGCTGCCAGTTCACAATTTCATACTGTGCCACTGCACCACCAGTGCTGTCAAACCACACATGATCTCCTGTCTTTAGGGTGAAATTGACCTTTTTCAGAGCCTCAACCATCTAATGGAATAAAATGTTGATAAATTATAGCTAAAGCATTTTTAACACATTGAAAGGCAAAAATAGGGCCTCTGCTTGGATTTTTTTATTTTGTTTTATTCTTTTTTTATATTTTATACCTGCTGAGGTTGTATTGTCAGGCCTTCCTCACAACCATCTCGTTCTCTGCACTTGAGTAGACTGTGTAGTGAATGAGCCACAGCATAAACTGCTTTGTAAACATAGCTTAGAAATCTTTGTTCTGGCACATCATCATTATAGTTTTTCACCACAGATAGATCCTGATATCGACTGCAATTTAATTTAGCATTAAAAGAGCATGGAAAAGCGGTGTCCCAGAATGCTTTCATAACATAATCTGCAAAACCTTCAATTTGAATTTTTCTCACTGCAAAGCCCAGTGACCCTCCGAGCACATGAAAACTGTTTGGAGTCATCAAACTTTTTGAAGTTATCCAAGCCTCCACTCCAATCATTTGGAGACCTGTAATGTTCTGAATACCTAGCTGCTCAATTAAACTTTTCATCTCAAAACCAGTAAGAAATGCAACAATTACTTTAGTAGTGCCTTGTTTTATGATGTCCACAACATTTCTAATTTTTTCATGCTCTGTCCTCAGGAATTTCACAGAGTACTCGACACAGATCCCCTCTTCTGTGGCAGTTTTCAGAAATATGGCCATTCCATTATTTCCATAGTCATTGTCACTGTTCACAGCTCCCACCCAAGACCAGCCAAAGTGCTTGATTATGTATGCAAGTGCTCTGCTCTGGTGGTAATCACTTGGAATAGTCCTGAAGAAATATGGATAATCTTTCCTATTACTAAGACAGTCACATGTGGCTGAGGGACTTATCTATAAATAGGTAAATAAATAAATAAATAAATAATAAAAAAACACAAAATGCATCAGTATATAAGTATAGTATCAGTATTGTCAAACTTTAACTTTACTTGCTACTTACCACTGGAATTTTAAAAGGTTCAGTGGTCCTGGATAAAATCACTGTGTTTGAAGACTCTGTTTCTCCTATGATAGCATGTATAGGAGACTTCTCATTGCATCTGTCCCCTGCTGCAATATCATCGCCATTCATCAATGCCATGGTTGCACTCATAGAATATAGTCTTGAACCACAGGTATCATAAATCTTGTAGCCAACAGAAATATTTGGGAGCAAGCTTTTACTTTTGTTAATCTCTTCAATGGCAAATATCATGGTTTGAGCCAGCCGCAAATCTTTTATATTCACACTGTGGAGACATTAAAACATCAGGTTTAAAAGCAACTAAATTTGGAGAAAGATCAATAAATATAAGCTTTTTTACATGAGCATGGCTTAATCACCAAAATATTTTGGATGTTATGGTTGTTTTGCTATTAAAAAGTTAATTTGATTGATTAGCTGTCATGCATTTTCATTAAGAAAAAAAAAAAAACATTCATAAATTGATTATTTGGATAAAGACACCTAAAAGTTTATTTTTACAAAATAAAGAAACAAACCTGGAGCATGATATATGCTGAGGTTTACGTGTAAACTCAAATGAAGGTAATGATATTTCCGTGTGGATAACAAAGAGTGCTCCAATGATTATGTCTCCTTCCTTGGAAAGCAGCGGGTACTCAGGGTCTCCCATCATTTGGCAAACAGTGTTTTCTGCCTTTGTATTCAGATGATAGAATGTCAGAAGTGTATAAAGAAAGATAAGCATCCCAAAGACTCAGTTTCACCGCACCTGCCAAATGCAAGTGACTTGACAAAATCTTTTGCACTTTATAGACATTATTAATATGGATGGATAATTGTGAATGTAGTCAGTTACGTCATAGGGCAGGACATGAGGTAGTTCAAGCAATTGATGAATGGTTTACACTTTAGATTAGGGGATGCAGAATGTGTTATAAATGACTTGTATACATATACAAAATAATTTGTTAACAGGTAAGAAAGGTCTACGAATGTAACATATTTACAAGTGATGAATAGTTTACACCTTAGATTAGGGGATGCAAAAAGCTTTGTAAATTATTTATTCATGCATTTACACATTAACTATAACAGGTGTTGAACACTTTGTAGTGTGTACTGCAGTATAAGTGCTGACTGGTGAGTGCAGGTAAGTTTCAGAGGTTCACTTTATCACTAGATCCCACACGCTTCACACAGAACACAAGCCTGTGCTGAGGAGTAAAAGGATTGAACACAAACCAATGGAATCACCTGACTAAGGCATATATACATTTTTATCCAATTCAAAACAAATAAATTACTCTTAGTGCCTGTTTGTGCTTTTGAACACAGACCAACTTACAACTATGCTTAAACATTGCTTGCAAGCAGACCCAGTAATCAGTCTTATGCGTCTGTCTCATAATTCTTATACAAGCGCGCACCAGTTTCTGATCAAAATAAGATAAAACTATAGGTTGAATGTGCCTTCCTGCAAGCAGTAGAAAGTTTTCAGTGCTATAAATGTGTTTAAATTGTACGATAAGAAACCAACCTGATTTTAGCGTAGAAACCCTAATTTCTATGTTAGTAGAGGGTATGACTTCTGACGAAGAAATCTCAGATTATGCTCTTCATTTTACCGATTTAAGGCCTTATTATGTGTTATGTATCATTGCATTAAGGGATCTGTATTTTACTCGAGTATCATTTTTGGGGAGTACTCATGACTTTACTCAAGTACATTTGAGAGGCAAATATTGTACTCTTTACTCCACTACATTTCTATCCATAACCGTAAGTACCCGTTACTTCTTCGGCCCTGTCCACACGGAGACGTAGCTTACCCCCGATCTTTTTTTTCCCTCGTCTCAAGAAATATCCGTGTCCACACGAAACCGATATAGTATACATGCCAGACCAGCATGTGGCGCTGTAATTCTGCCACAGAGATACACTTAAAACGGACAAGAAGACATGGATTTGCTGATTAACCTTGCGCGTGGTACACAAATGAACATGGAACAATACATTTATTAATCCGTGTTAATTATAGTTAATAAAAAATACAATCGTTTAGTGTTTGTTCATGTTTTGTTGCTGTTATGTGATGTAGTGGTGTTTGACTAGGCGCGAGATGTGGGCTGATGACGTTATATTTTCAGAAAATGTACGGATCCCCCATCCAGACTAAACGCAAAGGCGGCGTTTTCAAATATAAACGTCAGATCCGTGTGGAAGAAAATGGCAGCCGATAAAAAATCTCGGACACCCTATCAAACGTCATTGGATAGTGCAGGGAGGAAGAGGAGGAGGAGGAGGCGGATGATGAGGCACGTCATGACAGACCTACAAAAAATAATAAAGATTAAAAAAAAATTATGTTCGGTTTTTTGTCTTATTTTTGTTCTTGTACTATTTGATTGCTCTTGTAAATACTTAATGTACATTTCTATATTTTGGACTTTTATTTATGTTGCCTAGCAGGTTTTTTGTCTTATTTTTGCTCTTGTACTATATTTTTTGTTTTGTACTATTTGATTGATCTTGAGTAAATAAATAATGTACATTACTACATTTTGTACTTTTATTTATGTTGCCTAGCAGCAATGGATTTTAATTGTACTATTATAGGTGAACATATACGTGCATATATGTACCTATATATGTTCATATATGTGTACATATATATGTGTGCATATATGTACATAGATGTACATATAATATAGGAAAACGGCCAATTTTTTATATGTCACATATATTAAAAACCTATATCAAAACCTATATTGAAACATATATGTTTATATAGGTTTTTTCCATGTGGGAATTGTTGCTCCGCTTGGGCTGTGATGTGAGCTTGCATTGGTCTCCTAGCAACATGTGACCCCTGAAGTGTGAGCAGACTCTTCCGGGTTAATCTGATAACAGCACTCACTTTAAAGACCTTTGTGTAAACAAAGAACTGTGTGTAGCCGGAGCTAACTCTTTTAGCAGCCATACAGGCTAATCTAATACCTTTACCTCAACTGCTAGCTGTCAGCATCTGGCTGACACTTAGATAGGTCTGTGTGTAAAGTGTAACTTGTAACCACTCCTCTCTCTCTGTCTCTCGGTTTCACTTCCTGTTTGTGCTAACACCAGGGCTGTGTTCAGCCCCGACAAAACGTTGCACAACATTTTTTGTGATGCGTTGAACACACTGTTCTGATGTCACAAGAGTTGCAACTATGGCAGCTGAGAAGGCCATTCTTTGTGTTCTTTGTGAAGAATTTTCGTAGCTTGATGAAGTCGGTATAAATATGTGTTGAATGCTACAAAATATAAACAACTACATCATTATGTCTATATCCTATATTTTTACAATAAAACTTATGACAAACATGTCTTCTAATATCCTCAGTTGTTGCGTATACCGAGCTGCAACGAACACATTTGTACACTATTTTCCTTGAAGCCATTGTGCGAGTTCACTTTAATACCACGTGCTTTATATACATGTTGCTGCTGATTGGACTGAAGTTCTGACACACCCACCAAACATGAGAAAACGCATCTCAAACACCGGTGCACGCCGTTTCCAGGAAACATGACGTTCAACCCGGAAACCGTAGCAAAACGTTGCGCACCGTTTTGAACTTGAACACGCCCCTGTCTAGACTCTGTCACACCACGGTCTGTCCAGCAGAGGGAAACCTTGAGCACAAGACCTTCCACAACTTCCTCGTGATTTCCTGTTAATGATTAGCTCAATGATATCACCTGTGCCTGGCTTGTTAGTGTTTGTGTGTGGGCATATATAAGGCCTGCATTTATTTGTATCTTTGCTCAGTCTTGAAGTTCTTTTGTTCAGACAGATCCTTTGGCCCTATGTTTTGGATTTCCTTGAGAGACTTTTAGCTCAGAACTTTGACCTGCTTATTTGGAGGCTTTACTTTGTTTTTTGAACCTTTTTGCCTTGTGGATCTGTACCTTCTTCAGCCATGCTTCAGAGTTTAACTCTCATGTTTATTCAAGAAAGTCACTAAGTAAAGACAGTTTGTTTTTCTCCAATCCTGCCTTGTGTGGTTCTCTGCAATTTGGGTCTACACTGCTCTGTGGTGTAGTGGCTAGAGCATTGGGCTACCTGCAACACATTCTGGGTTCTAGCCCCGGTTGTGACAGCAAGACTGAGCCACAAAATGATGGACCCAGCAGAGGCTGAACAGATTCATGGAGCCCTTAGCAAACAGGGAGTATTGCTTGGAACACATGCATCACAGCTACAGAGGCTGACAGATGCTGTTAACCAGATTGGGGAATCTCTGCAACAACTACAAGCCCGCTTGCCCCGAGAACCTGTAGCAGCACCGGCCTCTGATCCTCCACCAATAGCTGCACCTATTTCCCAGGAACCCAAGATCCCAGCCCCTCAGCGCTATGATGGGAAGCCTGGTACATGTAAGGGTTTCCTGACTCAAGTCTCTCTGATTTTTGAACTCCAGCCCTCTTCCTTTGCTTCTGAGAAGGCTAAGATTGCATATATAATATCCCTGTTGTGTGATCGTGCCCTGGATTGGGCCTCAGCTCTTTGGAGACAACAGTCCCCCGTTTGCTCAGATCTAAAGGTGTTCACCGAGACTCTCCAACAGGTGTTCGACCATCCAGTCAGTGGCCGTGAGGCAGCAAGAAGGTTGCTTGACCTACGCCAGGGGCATCAATCTGTGGCTGATTATGCCATTGAGTTCCGTACTCTGGCTTCTGAGAGTAAATGGGATTCAGAGGCTCTTCTTTCAACCTTCTACCGTGGCCTTTCTGAAGATGTTAAGGATGAATTAGCCAGTAGAGACTGGGGTTCAAGTCTGGAGGAACTCATAACCTTGGCCATCCGCATTGATAACCGTATTCGTGAGAGGAGAAGAGAGCGTTGCTCTCCGCAAGTCATGCCCATGTTATCACCTACAAATGTTCCAGAAATCGTCCATCTCAGTCAACAGACAGAGGAAGAACCAATGCAGCTGGGCAGGACTCGTCTATCACCTAAAG
Source organism: Carassius auratus (assembly GCF_003368295.1). Taxonomy (NCBI): domain Eukaryota; kingdom Metazoa; phylum Chordata; class Actinopteri; order Cypriniformes; family Cyprinidae; genus Carassius; species Carassius auratus. The sequence continues at coordinate 21,132,686 of NC_039259.1, read as the reverse complement.
AGAGAGAGAGACGCATGAGAGAGGGTCGTTGTTTCTACTGTGGAGGTACTGGCCACATGCGCTCTTCCTGCCCTGAATTAGCGTTAAAAGCCAAGGCTCGCTAGGGTGTGTGGGGACCTTAGCGAGTGGAACTGCCCAGTTTAACACTCCTCACTCCCGTTTACTGTTGTCCGCTACCATTACTTGGGGGGATGCGAAAGATAAGAGAATATCATTGAAGGCATTTGTGGATTCAGGTGCGGCTGACAATTTTTTGGACATTGAACTGGCAAAAAAGATGTGTATCCCCTATGAGACTTGTCCTGCATCCTGGAAAGTTGAAGCCCTGGATGGCAGACCTATTGGGTCTGGAGTGATCAGGTTTAGAACCGTTCCTCTGTGTTTAACCATTGAAGCTAACCATCATGAAACAATCTCCTTTTATCTTATTGAGTCTTCCAGAGAACCCCTTATTCTTGGTTACCCCTGGTTGCGGCTTCACAACCCTCAATTTTCCTGGACCTCGGGAACTCTTCTTGACTGGGGTTCAGCATGTAAGGACTCCTGCACCTTTCCTGCTTCCTTTGTGGCTGGGAATAAAGAAATTCTGGCAGCTATTGAAGAGGTGAGTGTCTGTTCATTGAATAATCTACCAGATCTGACACTTATGCCCCTTGAATATTATGAGTTGAGAGAAGTGTTTAGCAAACAATGTGCTACCAAACTACCACCTCACAGACCATATGATTGTGCTATTGACCTCCTTCCTGGCACACTCCCTCCTAGAGGTCATCTATATTCCCTCTCTGCCCCAGAAACTAAAGCCATGAATGAATATATTCAGGATGCTTTAAGAACTGGCTTCATTCGCCCATCAACATCACCAGCTAGTGCAGGTTTCTTTTTTGTCCCTAAGAAAGATGGTAGCCTTAGGCCTTGCATAGACTACCGTGGGCTCAATAAAATAACTATTAAGAATCGTTACCCTCTCCCACTCATGTCATCTGCATTTGAACTGCTTCAGAAAGCTAAGATTTTTTCAAAATTAGATTTGCGGAATGCATACAACTTGGTACGTATTCGGAAGGGTGATGAATGGAAAACAGCCTTCAGTACTCCAACTGGCCATTGGGAATACCAAGTCATGCCCTTTGGATTGGCTAATGCCCCAGCTGTGTTTCAAGCTCTCATTAATGATGTCCTGAGGGAGATGCTGAATCGTTTTGTGTTTGTCTATCTAGATGACATATTAATCTTCTCAAACTCTCTACAGGAACATATTCACCATGTCCAACAAGTTCTGAAGAAGCTACTTGAGAATCATCTTTTTGTAAAGCTTGAGAAGTGTGAGTTTCATGTGTCTCAAGTCTCATTCCTAGGGTATGTTGTATCTCAAGAAGGCATCCAGGTGGAAGAAAAGAAGGTATCTGCCATCACAAACTGGCCCCAGCCCAAAACACTGAAGCAGGTACAAAGATTTCTTGGTTTTGCCAATTTCTATAGGAGGTTTATTCGTAACTTCAGTACAATTGCAGCACCCATTTCCGCTCTTACGAAGGGTTCACCCACTCATATTCACTGGACTGCTGAAGCTCTAAAGTCTTTTGACAGGTTAAAGAAACTGTTTTCTTCTGCCCCAATCTTGGTACACCCAGACCCTGAATTACCTTTTATTGTTGAAGTGGATGCGTCGGAAGTGGGAGTAGGAGCAGTTCTCTCGCAGAGATCCGTTACAGATAACAAGGTTCATCCATGTTCCTTCTTTTCCAGACGCCTGTCTTCAGCAGAAAAAAATTACGATGTGGGTAACCGAGAACTCCTAGCTGTGAAACTAGCACTAGAAGAGTGGCGCCACTGGCTAGAGGGGTCCAAGCATCCTTTCATTGTGTGGACAGACCACAAGAACCTGTCCTATCTACAGCAGGCTAAGCGCCTTAACCCCCGTCAGGCTAGGTGGGCCCTCTTTTTTACCCGTTTCAATTTTGTGATCTCTTACAGACCTGGATCAAAGAATGTAAAGGCTGATGCCTTATCACGGCTCCCAGAAGGACCGTTTCCCAGAATTCATCATTCCCAGAGACCGCATACTGGCACCTATTTGCCGGTCCATCGAAGATACTGTGCGTGAGGCGCTACATGGCGTGCACATTCCTGATGAGGTTCCAGCGGGATGCTTGTTTGTCCCCAAGGAAGCAAGATCTGAGGTCCTTCAGTGGGGTCATGCCTCCTCCCTTGCTGGACATCCAGGAGTAGAGAGGACATTGGATTTTATTCAAAGACGGTTTTGGTGGCCAGAGTTGTCAAGAGAGGTCCGATCTTTTGTACAAGCCTGCCCAGTCTGTGCTCAACAGAAGGCTTCTAATCAGCGCCCTGCCGGTCTTCTACACCCATTGCCAATCCCTCAACGTCCCTGGTCTCATATATCCATGGATTTTATCACGGGTTTGCCAGTATCTGAAGGTAACACTGTTGTACTGGTGGTGGTGGACCGCTTCTCTAAAGCTGCACATTTCATTCCGTTACCTAAACTTCCTTCTGCTAAAGAAACTGCTGACATTGTCCTGCAAAATGTTGTAAGGATCCATGGAATTCATGTGGACATCGTTACGGATCGGGGTCCCCAGTTCATGTCTCGTTATTGGAAGGCATTCTGGTCTCTATTTGGCTCTTCTGTCAGTCTCTCTTCAGGTTTCCACCCTCAGTCAAATGGCCAAACAGAACGGGTGAATCAGGAGTTGGAGAAATATCTTCGCTGCTTCACTTCCCATCAGCCATCCTCTTGGAGTCGGTTCCTGGTATGGGCAGAGCTGGCACACAACACCTTACGCAGCTCCTCCACTGGATTTTCTCCATTCAAGTGTCAATTTGGATTTGAGCCACCATTGTTCTTCAGTCAAGAAATAGAGGTTGGAGTGCCTAGTGCAAAAAAGTTTGTTGAACGTTGCAGGAAGACATGGAAGAGGGCTCACTTAGCCTTGAAAAGTGCTTCAGCTCGTTTCAAGAAGTATGCTGACAGGAGAAGAAGGGTGACCCCATACTTCAGAATTGGACAAAGGGTCTGGCTCTCAGCTAAGGATTTGCCTTTAAGAGTTGAGTCCAAGAAACTTGCCCCAAGATTTGTTGGCCCATTCAAGATCACTAGAAGGGTCAATCCCGTTACATACCAGCTTGCTCTACCAAGATCGATGAGAGTAAGACCTACCTTCCATGTTTCTCAACTGAAACCTGTAGTAACCTCTCCTTTGTCTCCCCCAGGTCCCGTCCCTCCCCCCCCTCGTATTATAGAAGGTGTCCCCACGTATACAGTGAGGAGGCTGTTAGACTCAAGACGCCGTGGCCGTGGTTTTCACTACCTGGTCGACTGGGAGGGATATGGGCCTGAGGAGCGTACCTGGGTGCCAGCACGACACATCTTGGACCCAGACTTGATCAAAACATTCCATCACCTGCATCCTGACCGTCCAGGGCCGTCTGGAGCCGGCCATAAAGGGGGGGGCCCTGTCACACCACGGTCTGTCCAGCAGAGGGAAACCTTGAGCACAAGACCTTCCACAACTTCCTCGTGATTTCCTGTTAATGATTAGCTCAATGATATCACCTGTGCCTGGCTTGTTAGTGTTTGTGTGTGGGCATATATAAGGCCTGCATTTATTTGTATCTTTGCTCAGTCTTGAAGTTCTTTTGTTCAGACAGATCCTTTGGCCCTATGTTTTGGATTTCCTTGAGAGACTTTTAGCTCAGAACTTTGACCTGCTTATTTGGAGGCTTTACTTTGTTTTTTGAACCTTTTTGCCTTGTGGATCTGTACCTTCTTCAGCCATGCTTCAGAGTTTAACTCTCATGTTTATTCAAGAAAGTCACTAAGTAAAGACAGTTTGTTTTTCTCCAATCCTGCCTTGTGTGGTTCTCTGCAATTTGGGTCTACACTGCTCTGTGGTGTAGTGGCTAGAGCATTGGGCTACCTGCAACACATTCTGGGTTCTAGCCCCGGTTGTGACAGACTCAGGTTTGTCCCTCTTCACATATGTTGGTTCTATTTGTGTTATTTTTCTTTTGACTTTTTTCTACCTCTCTGTGATTCCATTTATTTTATTTACTTTTTATACTGAAGGTACAGATTCAGCTAAGTTGATTCTAATTAAATCTGAGATTTAATTAAATAAATGTATTTATTTTTATCATTCCATCATAGGTTAGAGCAGTTCTAGCAACTGTTGTCCCCTTAATGAGTGGTACAGGTTTTAGTTGTCTAATTCATATCTATTAGCTTCCTTACACTAGGCCCCTGAGCAGACTAGAAATATTTCCTATTGTTTCTGTTTATTAGCTTGAGGTGTATGATGTGTCCCTGCTAGCGCAACTAACAGTCTCCCTAGGTTTCATGACCATGCTACATTCCCAAGTGATAACCGCTTAGTCATATCTCCTAGCTTTAACTAAACAAGGAAAGCCCACTGTCTCTTTCTGATTTTATTTCTGTTTTATTTGATACGTTCATAGTGACCAAACCTGTGAACCACAAATACTTTGAGTAATAGGTTGACCACATGTATGGCCAGGTCATTAGATGACCCCTGCTTACAATCTCATCAACAAAGTTACTCAAAATCTCTCTATGTCTCTCTAGGTGTTCACACAAGTGTGCCAGTATGTTGCAGACATTCCACAGACATCCAGCCCTGCCAGCTCATCAGGACCACCTGGAAACCCAGCAGATAATTGTGATGGACATCCTTTAGCCCAAAGCAGCCAACGACCTGCAATGGCAGAGAAAGGAACAGCAAGACTGCGAAAAAAAGTGGGCACTTGACACTGTTGGGAACTCAGAAACGAAGACCAGGAGACTCTTGGGTAATCTTCAGCAGAATTATTTATTGAGAATGCTCTGCGTGGCTCTGTAGTTATCAAAAGTCTAACTTTTCCTTAAGACATTGTAGTTTATTTACATTTTATTTTATTTACCAGCAGTATTCATGCATAGACATTTTTAAACTTCTGTAGATCGTATAGTGGTTTTAAGTCTGGTGATCATATAGTTTTTCTCAACCTAGTTTTAAGTAATTTGACACCTATGAGAAAGTCTTCACCACAGGGTTGGCCCCCAAGGCCTGTTGCACTTCGGTGCTTCCCTGGGCTCCTCACTAGAGATCGACCGATATGGGTTTTTCTATAGCCGATGCCGATGTTTAGAGGTCAGGGTCAGCCGATGGCCGATATGTGCTGCCGATTTTTAGGGCCGATATCTTGGAGTTTTCCCCTTCATTTGCATGCTAAAATGTCACACTAATAATAAGTGGATGCACAACCTTTCTAAACTTATCATCATTTATTGAGCACTGACTTGAACCATCTCTTGAATCTTAATTTAGTGCACTGCACGGTATTAAAATAAAAAATGTGTCCAAAGTTAACCAAACAAATCAATAAACTTACCAAGTATTAAATATATAAAATAGGTAATATATATATATATATATATATATAGGTCAATCATTTACATAAAAGATTTAGAGCATTTACATTTATCAAGTAGAATTTTTAAAGTTAGTTGGAACATAAATGCAAACTTTAATATACATTTAAATAAATAAAATTTTAGAAATAAAAATCAATTAAACTGAAAAATATAAAAAAATAAATATATAAAAAATAAATAACAGTAGTGCTGCAAACACACTAGCAACCTGCAACATTTGTGTTTGGTGTAAATGACACAGAACATCTAAAGGGCATTCTAATTTCGAACTTACATCGCAGTCTGTTCATTATTAAAATAAAGTACAGTCAACCAAATATTTAAAAGGTAACACTGGTCAGTTTAAATACACCGTATACCGGTCCTCTCTGCTGTTATGCCAAGGACGTTTTTGCTCATGTGAAGAGGATGATTTGTTCCGTCTAGTTTACATTAAATATATATATATTATAGTTTAACATTCAGATACACTGCGAATATGGAAACATTTGGATATGTGCAAAACGAGACGTGAGCAATAACCTCCAAATACATCTAGTCAAACCCGCGCTCGCTCGTCCTCGTATGGATTGGATCATTTTTCGGATCAAGCAAAAACAAAAAAGGCCAAGACAAATAAACATACGTTTTGTCTTTTTTTTATTAACATTAAATTATTAAATTAAAATATATGAAATCAACTTAGTGCACATGGCATAATATCTTCTTTTTAACATAATAACCCGACTTCTCATCTCTCAGTCTGCTGTGATGAAGTAAGCAGTTATCGTCACATAGCTCTCAATCCCCTGAGCGCAACAGGGGATGCTCGGGATAGGTCATCCACAACTTTTTTCTTCTCCTGTTCATAAAGATATGGCACAATCTTTTCACTCTGACCTCTTTCCTTCATCATTATATCTGACAGGGAAGCCAAAATGTGTGGGGCGTTCAAGCTCCTCCGCTCCGAGTGTGGACTGAACATGTGGAACATTTTTTTATTTTTTTTTTATAATTCAATCCGTGGGTCCGCGAACCGAAGATATTGATGATCAATGATAATCCGTTGCACCACTACTATAGTGTCATTTGAAAACACTGCGTTTTAAAATACATGAAAAACGAGCACCACGAAACCATTTAAATAGGTGCATTCAGCGGTCTCCTTGACGGGAAACGGTCAACAAAGTAAAATAATCTTAAACGTATGGCACGCTCTCTTCATTTTATCAAATGATCATAATCACATTTATTCATTTTGCAGTCCTGCTACTAGCATTTTATTCAGACTAAAACCCCTTTAATTCTTGTGAGAAAGCTTTTTTTCCAAGTGGCTTTTGACATAATAATAATAATACTGCTGCAGACGCATTTCGCAGAATTAAGGTTATCACTTGATTGTTAATTTAAACGACGATCGATCATGGAAATTATCAAATGTTGACATCCCTAAATACAAATGAGTTGGATGAAAAACTGGTTATTGTCTGCATCAAACCATGCTTCCGAACAAATGTGATTCACGGTTTTGGGCAGCTCCAGGACAACTGTCTCTCCGAGCACGGTGCTGTCTGTGAGCGGGGCGGAGTAACGGAGCACTCAATCACGCTGCAGTGTTTGTGAGAGCTGCCAACTTCTCCACTTCATCTACAGAGTGAAATTCTCTGACTACCTTTGTCTCCCAGGTCTGTTGTTGAATCTTCCAAAAGTTTTGGCTTGGGGTGCTTCACATGCAGTGGCAGCAGCAGCACTTTCCACCGCGCCAAATAACACGGGGCTGCCCGCCGATGTGCCTCACTTTAAATCGGCGCTACTAAGCACGGATATCGGCCGATGCCGATATATTAAAAAATGACAAATATCGGCCCGATATATCGGTCAACCTCTACTCCTCACTGGTCTGTGTGTTTCCTAATCTGTCCCTGTAGTTGGTGTACGAACTTTACTGTGTGACATCTCCATCTTCTAATGAAACATCAGTCATAACAAGACATCATAACCCAAAAAGAATAGGAGTGACTGGAGTGTGCTTTAGCATAGCTTTGAAGGCTGTGAGTTTACTTAATGTTTTCTCAATGAAAATAAGTGACAGTCAACGTATTTACAAAGGATGATTCATCTTTGTTGTACATTACTGCGGAGGTTAAGCACTCACACCCCTTACAGTTAACACCTGAGCAAGCTGCTCCAATAGTTAGGTGACGTGGGGAGGGGCAGCTTCATAGTGGTAAGTAGACTGAGTAGGAGCTGAGTAAAGCTGTTCATTTCTCTTAATGTCTTCTTACACTCTTTCATCCAGTGTCCAGTTTTACCACAAAAATGGCAATTGCCCTCCTTCTTAGGACTTTAACGTTTCTGTCGATTCTCTGTTTTGACCTGAAAAGATGCTGCTGCAATCTTTACTCTGGCTTTGACATCAGAGTTTCTTTCCCAAGTAGCTAAACTGTCTAGATTACTTTTGAGAGTTTTGTTAGACCAAGTTAGATCTAAGAATGGCAAAGCTTTTCTGTACTCAGCTACAAGGCCATCTGACCAGATGCGAACTAATGGTCCCTTGTCCTCTAACACACTTTCAGGATCATCAACTATTCCACTGTAAGTTACTGCTGACTGACAAAATCTTTCAGTGTATTCACTCACAGTTTCAGCCTCCTTCTGTACTCAACTAGTGACCTTTGACCAATCCACCTTTGGTCCAACAATATTCTTTAACTCTCTCAGAACTCCCTCTCTCATTTCATCTTTACTGGCATGTTGTAGTTCAGAAGTAACTACAGACTCAAAACTGTTGAATTCAGATTCAGTTAGAATTTGAGACACACATCAGCTGTGTGACTTCTGCTAACGACATGTCATAGAGACGCATTTTGCTGATCAATGCTCTTCTAAATTCAGTAAAATTTGTGCGTGCAGAGGGTAAGCTCTGGGATAGTCTTTCTATATCTTTAGTTTAGTTAGTCTTATTGCTTTGGCAACAGCTTGTGTTTGAACAACAGAAGAGTTGGGAGGAACACCTTCAGTTCCCTCAATTCTCTGAGATCTTCTCCTCGCACCACATACTTTCACTGAATCTACAGGCACATCAGTTACTGACTGGATGGCTACATCTGTTTCAAAGAAAGATTGTAAGTCAGGATAATTGTTATCAGTCTAACTAACTTCTTCCACATACGTTTTTGCTGCAGCTTTGTTGCGGTTTAATTTCTTAGTCAAAGAGGATACTCTAGCTCTGAGCTCTCTGTTCTGTTCCTCTAGTTCTGAGGTACGCTGAGAATATTGCGTAGCTAGTGCTAAATCAAATTCTCTGTGGCAGCAGATAATGCCTTTCTCATTGTTTTTGCAAATACATGCTCCTAGTACCCTTTTACATTCATCTACAGACCAAGTCTTGTCTTGATGGATATCATATTTCTGAGTTAGTTCTTGACTTTCTCAGTGACTATTAGGTTCATTTGTACTTCTAACAGTGATTCGAATTTGCTATCTGACCACAAAGGAGTCGCGAAACCACCTTTTTCAGTTGTGGGGTTCAATCTAGCATTCTTTCTAAACATTTTGTGAGTTTCTCTTTTACCACACAATCAAAACACTAAAACTTCTCTGATCAACAGGGGGTACACAAAAATTAACAATTCTTCAAAACAGAAGCCCACCAGGGTGGCGCAGAAGACCACCACAGCCGTGCGGTCGATACAGAAGCCCACAAGTGCGGCACAGAGGACCACCACAGCCATGCGGTCGATACAGAAGCCCACCAGGGTGGCGCAGAAGACCACCACAGCCGTGCGGTCAAGACAGAAGCCCACCAGGGTAGCGCAGAATACCACCACAGCAGTGCGGTCGAGACAGAAGCCCACCACGGCGGCGCAGATGACAACCACAGCCGTGCTGTTGAGACAAAAGCCCACAAGGGTGGCGCAGAAGACCACCACAGTGGGATCGATGGCACAGGAAAACAAATCTGGTTAGGTAAGCCTGAAATAGAGAACATTAACAGGTTAAGGGGGGCCTGTGTGGCCCTGATGAGATGGTAGATGGTCTCCATGGCCATGACAGGGCTGGCGGTGAGTTTCTGGATGGCCTCCTCGGCCATGACAGGATAGGTCTAGCACTCAGGAAGTTCGGCTGAGATGTGTCGAGGCTCTAGATGTTCCGCAGAGACGTGAAGAGGCTCTGGTAATTCAGCAGAGACGTGAGGAGGCTCTGGTAATTCAGGAGAGACGTGAAGAGGCTCTGGTAGTTCAGCAGAGACCTGAAGAGGCTCTGGTAGTTCAGCAGAGATGTGGAGAGGCTCTGGTAGTTCAGCAGACATGTGAAGAGGCTCTGGTAGATCCGTGGTGATTTGACTGGGTTCAGGAAAATCAACGGTGGCTTGACTTCGTTCAGGAAGATCAACGGTGGCTTGACTTCGTTCAGGAAGGTCAACGGTGACTTGACTTGACTCAGGAAGATCAACAGTGACTTGACTTTGCTCAGGAAGACCAACAGTGACTTGACTTTGCTCAGGAAGACCAACGGTGACTTGACTTTGCTCATGAAGATCAACGGTGACTTGTCTTTGCTCATGAAGATCATTGGTCACTTGCTCTTGCTCGTGAAGATCATTGGTCACTTGCCTTTGCTCATGAAGATCATTGGTGACTTGACTTTGCCCATGAAGATCAGTGGTGACTTGACTCCTGAGGTCTAACTGTGGTAGTCCTTGACTCATGAGTGTTAATGGTAACTTGACCTGACTCTGGAGGGTTAACGGGGATCTGACTCTACTCTGGAGTCTCAACGAGAACATGACTAGACTCTGGAGCATCAACAGGAACCTGACTTGACTCTGGAGGGACCACGGGGACCTGGCCAGTGGGGACCTGACTTAACTTGGACGGTCACCTGTGGTTGTCATCTTGTGCAGTGGCGCCGGGCCATCGGCCATCTTGTGCTGTGGCGCTGGGCTGGCGGCCATCTTGCGCAGTGGCTCTGGGCTGGCAGCCATCTTGGGCAGTGGCGCTGGGCTGGCAGCCATCTTGTGCAGAGGGGCTGGGCCGGCGTCCATCTTGCGCAGTGGCTCTGGGCCGGCGGCCACCTTGTGCTGTGGCGCTGGGCCGGCGGTCATCTTGTGCAGTGGTGCTGGGCTGGCGACCACCTTGTGCAGTGGGGTTGGGCTGGCACTCCTCCTATCTGGAGACACAGGTCTAGAGTCGGCCATCGGACCTGGGGAGACAGGTTTGGCTGGGGGGTCCCACTGAGACTGATGTTGTAGGTACATGGTGAACCCCCAAAAATCCAGGATCTCCAGCTCCTTCATCTCCAACTCCAGCACAAGGTTATCCAGGAAGGTGTTGAATAAGTCCTTCAGGGCCTCATCATTATACCCCGTTCCTACCGCCATGGTCCAGAACATTTGTGCCAAGCCACCCATCTCACTCCTCTTTTGACGGAGGGTGGTTAAATTTGAAAGTCTTCCCATCTGCTCCTCTATGGTGGCTGGGGAACGGATACAAAATCCCAAAAACAAGAAACAAGAGAACACAAGGGAACGTGAGAAAACCGGGTGACAGAAAACAAGGACTCCATGAAAACAGAATGAGTCAGGCTGGTATATATGGACAGGTGATAACGAAGAAAGTGGAGACAGCTGAGTGCAATAACAGGTGTGCAATTAACAGTGATGAAAGGACAAGGCTTTGTGGGAAATGTAGTGCCTGCAGTGGGGTGACTATGGGGAAGTGAGACCACTAATGGACACCTTTATTTTATTTTTATTTTTTTAATTTATATAGCGCTTTAAACAAAATACATTGCGTCAAAGCAACTGAACAACATTCATTAGGAAAACAGTGTGTCAATAATGCAAAATTATAGTTAAAGGCAGTTCATCATTGAATTCAGTGATGTCATCTCTGTTCAGTTAAATAGTGTCTGTGCATTTATTTGCAATCAAGTCAACGATATCGCTGTAGATGAAGTGACCCCAACTAAGCAAGCCAGAGGCGACAGCGGCAAGGAACCGAAACTCCATCGGTGACAGAATGGAGAAAAAAACCTTGGGAGAAACCAGGCTCAGTTGGGGGGCCAGTTCTACTCTGACCAGACGAAACCAGTAGTTAAATTCCAGGCTGCAGCAAAGTCAGATTGTGCAGAAGAATCATCTGTTTCCTGTGGTCTTGTCCTGGTGGTCCTCTGAGACAAGGTCTTTACAGGGGATCTGTATCTGGGGCTCTAGTTGTCCTGGTCTCGGCTGTCTTTCAGGGCAGTAGAGGTCTTTTCTAGGACACGATCAACCATCTGGATCTGGGCGACTGCAGTGACCCTCTGATCTGGATACAGACTGGATCTAGTGGCTACGGTGACCTCGGAATAAGACAGAAACAGACAAATATTAGCGTAGATGCCATTCTTCTAATGATGTAGAAAGTACGGTGTTATGCAAAGTGTTTCCGGTTCCAGTTTACCTAATTAATGCAGCCTAAAAATCCTTTAACGGATTTTGATATTAAAAGCATATTAGTATGTTATGTGTATGCCAGGTTAAAGAGATGGGTCTTTAATCTAGATTTAAACTGCAAGAGTGTGTCTGCCTCCCAAACAATGTTAGGTAGGTTATTCCAGAGTTTAGGCGACAAATAGGAAAAGGATCTGCCGCCCGCAGTTGATTTTGATATTCTAGGTATTATCAAATTGCCTGAGTTTTGAGAACGTAGCGGACGTAGAGGAGTATAATGTAAAAGGAGCTCATTCAAATACTGAGGTGCTAAACCATTCAGGGCTTTATAAGTAATAAGCAATATTTTAAAATCTATACGATGTTTGATAGGGAGCCAGTGCAGTGTGGACAGGACCGGGCTAATATGGTCATACTTCCTGGTTCTATTAAGAACTCTTGCTGCTGAATTTTGGACTAGCTGTAGTTTGTTTACCAAGCGTGCAGAACAACCACCCAATAAAGCATTACAATAGTCTAACCTTGAAGTCATAAATGCATGGATTAACATTTCTTTATTACAAGGTTATTACAAGCAGAGTTTTTAGGCCCTATGATTAACACCTCTGTTTTTTCTGAATTTAGCAGTAAGAAATTACTCATCATCCAATTTTTTTATATCGACTATGCATTCCATTAGTTTTCCAAATTGGTGTGTTTCACCGGGCTGCGAGGAAATATAGAGCTGAGTATCATCAGCATAACAGTGAAAGCTAACACCATGTTTCCTGATGATATCTCCCAAGGGTAACATATAAAGCGTGAAGAGTAGCGGCCCTAGTACTGAGCCTTGAGGTACTCCATACTGCACCTGTGATCGATATGATACATCTTCATTCACTGCTACGAACTGATGGCGGTCATATAAGTACGATTTAAACCATGCTAATGCACTTCCACTGATGCCAACAAAGTGTTCAAGTCTATGCAAAAGAATGTTGTGGTCAATTGTGTCAAACGCAGCACTAAGATCCAATAAAACTAATAGAGAGATACACCCACGATCAGATGATAAGAGCAGATCATTTGTAACTCTAAGGAGAGCAGTCTCAGTACTATGATACGGTCTAAATCCTGACTGGAAATCCTCACATATACCATTTTTCTCTAAGAAGGAATATAATTGTGAGGATACCACATTTTCTAGTATCTTGGACAGAAAAGGGAGATTCGAGATTGGTCTATAATTAACAAGTTCTCTGGGGTCAAGTTGTGGTTTTTTTATGAGAGGCTTAATAACAGCCAGTTTGAAGGTTTTGGGGACATATCCTAATGACAATGAGGAATTAATAATAGTCAGAAGAGGACCTATGACTTCTGGAAGCACCTCTTTTAGGAGCTTAGATGGTATAGGGTCTAACATACATGTTGTTGGTTTAGATGATTTAACAAGTTTATACAATTCTTCTTCTCCTATAGTAGAGAATGAGTGGAACTGTTCCTCAGGGGGTCTATAGTGCACTGTCTGATGTGATACTGTAGCTGACGGCTGAATGGTTGCAATTTTATCTCTAATAGTATCGATTTTAGAAGTAAAGTAGTTCATAAAGTCATTACTGTTGTGGTGTTGGGAAATGTCAACACTTGTTGAGGCTTTATTTTTTGTTAATTTAGCCACTGTATTGAATAAATACCTGGGGTTATGTTTGTTTTCTTCTAAAAGAGAAGAAAAGTAATCAGATCTAGCAGTTTTTAATGCTTTTCTATAGGATATGCTACTTTCCCGCCAAGCAATACGAAATACCTCTAGTTTTGTTTTCCTCCAGCTGCGCTCCATTTTTCGGGCTGCTCTCTTTAGGGTGCGAGTATGCTCATTATACCATGGTGTCAAACTGTTTTCCTTAACCTTCCTTAAGCGTAAAGGAGCAACTGTATTTAACGTGCTAGAAAAGAGAGAGTCCATAGTTTCTGTTACATCATCAAGTTGTTCTGAGGTTTTGGATATGCTAAGGAATTTGGATACATCAGGAAGATAACTTAAAAGCAGTCTTTTGTGGTAGAAGTGATGGTTCTTCGATACTTGTAACAAGAAGTAGAATTTACAATTTTGGCTATATGAAGTTTACACAGAACTAAATAATGATCTGAGATATCATCACTTGGCTGAATAATTTCAACACTATCAACATCAATTCCATGTGTTAGAAAGTGTTAGAAAGTGTTAGAAACAGGAAAACACCCTCATCATCTGGAATATATTTTGCCCAACCTGCAATACACTCCAACCAGACTGTAAGTACCATAATTTGTTACCTGTTTACAAAAATGAAATTATGGTAAATTATGCTTTTGTGTTAGTCATTGGGAAAAATATAATTTAGTATATATTACATAAAATGTAGTATTTAATATTTTGATGATGTTGTATCATTAAAAATGCACAGATATACTGTAATAAATGTATTAAACATACTATTTACATTACAAATTTATATTCAGTTTTATTATAAACTAAATTTAATCCATTTAATTTCACAGCCCCCTGTGTATAATCAACCAGAACAGATGGAAGAGCAATTAGAAGAAAGTTTGGCGCTTGATGTTAGCCTGCTTTCCATAGAACCTCAATCGGACAAGAAAGATCTTAGCTTTCAGCCACTGAGTTCAACATCAACGTCTACCACAAACTCAGAAGAAGAGGAATGTGAAATGCATCGGAAACAGAAAAAATGGATTGTCAATGAGCCCAATGTCATGGAGCTGTTCAAAAGATGTCAAGAATGTGGATCAGTAATAACAAAGACCGCAAAAGCAACAGTGGGAAGTGTTCTCCGTGTTCACTGGGAATGTGAAAAAAACACAAAGGAAAGTGGAGTTCATGCAGTGATGTTAGAGGAATGCCAGCTAATAATCTTCTTGTTTCTGCATGCACACTATTCACTGGAGCAACATATACAGACATCGCTGATTGGGCCACTTTGCTCAACCTTCAAATACCCCATAAATTCACTTACTTTGACATTCAGTCTTCCTACCTTATTCCAGTCATCAATGAAGAATATAAAGAACAACAGAAAGCAGCAATGAATGACTTACACTTACAAACTGAACTCTGTAATCCAGTTATTTGTCCGGAGATGGGAGGTCAGACAGGCAAGTAAATGTAGTAATTTTATTTTTTTGACAATTGTAAAAAATGTTAACAAGTTTTGTACTTGTACTAACCTGGATTTTCGGCCAAATACAACACGTACAGTTTCATGGATGACACAACAGACAAGATTGTTCACTTTGAACTGGTGCAGGTCAGTTTACATGACATAATTCTACATCCTGTATGTTATTAATTTTAAGTAACTTTAGTGGGTGTTCAGTATTTTAAAGTCAAGTACAGTAACATTACCGGCAGTTTTTACAATGTTATGATCAATATAAAATGGTTTTAAAAGTAAAAAAATAATATTTTGTTTGTTTTGAACATCAATGAAAATACACACACTCCTTGTTTATCTATCATGATATTGCATTTCAGGTTACAGAAGCATCCAGTACTGTGGCCATGGAGCCAGTAGGATTCAAGAGGGCTGTGAACACAATACAAGAACAAGGAATCAAAATCGACGTGCTGACCACAGACAGATCGCCATCTATTAGAAAGATTATGCGTGTAGAATATCCCAACATTCACCACAAATTTGATATTTGGCATGTAGTCAAAGGTAACTGTCTCACAAGAGACTGAGAAAGAGATATTAATTATGAATTATCCAAAAGGCAACATAGTCTAAAACTTATTTATTCCTATGTAGGAATATACAATGTGTTGTTTACATGCATTTAAAAAATTGCTACAATAAACCGTGAAGTACTAGATTAACCTTGTTATGCACTATATTGTCAATCCTTTTTAATTATTTTATAATTAAAATTATATTTTTTAAGGACTTTCCAAAAAGTTGTGCTCCATGTCAAGATACATGGACATCGAGAGCTTCAGCCATGGACACGAAGTATTTGCAACCATTTATGGTATTGCTCTGCAACTTGTGGAGGCGACCCTAACGTAAGTTCTGTAATGTTTTAATATTAAGTTTAATTTCTTTATACACACGCACAAATTTTACTTTGTTCTTTAAAGAAAGCTTTGTTTTTTTGTTTTTTTTTGTAAGTTTTTAAATATTGGGGTTGCTGGACCATAAACATCTATTTTTCTATGTTTATAATTTATACATTTGTATAATAATTACTTTGAGTATTCATGTATTTATACAGGAACTGATCGAAAATTGGAAGTCCATACTTTATCACATTACAGGTGTGCACAGTTGGTTTAAAGAAGGAAAGCAGAAAAAATGTGTACACAATGATCTCAGTCCAGAACAGCAACGCAGAAAAAAATGGCTTGGAAAAGACTCACATGCCTTCCACACACTGCAGAGTCTTGTCCTGGACAAAGGACTTGAAAAGGATTTGAGGCAAATGGCTCTTTTCAAACACACTGGTAAGTTATTTCTATACACATGGTAATGTACATACACATGTACATGTAGGTACACCGTATACATTTTTTTCTTTTATCTTTAGGACAACTGGAGGTGTTTCATTCTGTCCTACTGAAATACTGCCCAAAGAACCTGCATTTTCATTATGTGTCCATGGTTGCACGAACACAACTCGCTATCCTTGACCATAATGAAAATGTAGGTCGTCAGCAAGCAACAACCACTACTGGTAAGTTGAAAACAACATATTGTGTGTAACTACTAAAGATTTTTCAATATGGTGTGTGATGACAATAGATCTAAGTTAATCAAGTTGAGAATCAAATGTGAACATTCTATTATAGTAATGTAATCAATACAAATCGTGTAATTTATTATGTTTCATCAATTTTCTTTTATTATAGGTGCATCTCGGTACAAAGTGGTTTTCCCCAAACATACCAAAGAATGGGTAGCCAAAACGATTTTTACACAAACCACTCAAAAATTCAGAGAGTCTCTGGTTGAGAAAGTTGTACAGCGGCGGCTGGACACCAGCGTTGTTTACAAGGAAAGTTCTTGTCGTTTGACTCATCATCACCCATTGCCACAGAACATAGCCCTAACACCAAGGCCTGACAAGCAAGAAGTAATTGCAAAGCATTTATCAAGATTTGGACACTAATTTGCTTTAAAAATGTTGAAGTCTGTTATATACATTTTTTTTTTTATTGGGGCAAAAACAGAAAACACTGTTGGTGAAACAAACAAAATATTTATGGTGTTAGTGTGAAATATATGGTCCTTACTGATGGTACCCCACATCAGTTGGAATTAAACATCAACGAATGTATTTCTCAAATTTGTTTTATTCTTCCAAAATAAACATTTGTGTGAGACATCAATAAGTATGTAGTGTTGATGTATATACAACAACAAATAACATTGACTATGCAAAAAATAAATAAAAATACAGCTATTACAGTAACAAACAAGCCACAACAAATTATAATGTATATAAAAAATGTAACCTTGTAATTCAAATTGTATTTCAAATTATTATTCCTACAAAAGACCAAAAGCCTCTTCGGCTTCTCTGAAGCCTACATACTGTCCTGATGGAAAAGGGTATGACAGTCTGATGGCACTGACAACACAGGATGGAAGAACCCTCCTGTTGCGTCTTCCCAATCTCTCCCCTTTCAGCATCCATTCCAGAACTATCCGGTATGCCACCAGCCTATATTGACTGTAAAATAAAAGAAATGTGTGCAGTCAATCCCTTTTAAATATATAACGTTAAAATATGAAAAATTATAACATATGTATATGTAATAATCATACTACACGCGATACTTACTCAACTGTTAGGGTGCCACCAGGTCCTTGGGGCCTCAGACGGCGTCTCCAGTTATTTTTGGGCAAACTAAAAAACACCTCTAACACGCTGTTGCTCAGTAACGGTGGAAATCCATTTTGTTGGGTAATGCAGCGAGATGTAAACAGGGTCTCACCAGCTGACTCAATGATTGATTCTAATGGCGGGATTGAAATGGTCCAGTCGTGGCAGCATTGAGATTCTTCCTCTGTTGGCAATGGTTGGCATTTGCCACATGTGCACCACCACGTCTCGTTAGATCTTCGTCTGCCCCATGCTTGAGAGGTGTGTGTCGCCGCAGCATTCTCGTCCATCTGCCTAATTTCTTCCTCTGTGTATTCCGGTTCAAAAAGGTAGGGCAGGGCGAAAAACTCCATCTCATCTTCTCTTCTAAGTTCAAAATCGTCCGGCATCGTTGTTTTACCTTTTAACTTCCTTTTTTTTGTAAACGGCATTTAATTTTCTTTGCACGTTCAACTTGTAAACACTGACACGGTACTTCCGCCTACGTCAAGCTTGACCTTTTCAACGTAATTGCGTATTACGTGACGTCTTCAACGCGCATCACAGTACAGAGCAAGGCCAGCGTTTGTGCTTATAAAACTTAAACTTTTATTATTTATTTTGGAAATGACCGATCGTTTCGCTAGATAAGGCCCTTATTCATCATCTGGTATTGTTTAAAGCCATTTGAAGCTGCACTGAAACTGTCATTTGGACCTTGAACCGTTTGGGTCCCATTAGAGTCCATTACATGGGGCAAAATCCTGGAATGTTTTCATCAAAAACCTTAATTTCTTTTCGACTGAAGAAAGAAAGACATGGACATCTTGGATGACATGGGGGTGAGTAAATTATCAGCAAAAGTTTTTTTAAAGTGAACTCCTTTAACACGGTTAAATGCTTTGGGCGTGTTTGACTTGAAGCATGGCTACAGACAGCGATCAACAAGAGCAGCTGCTTGCATTCGGGGGTGGACATTCAGCTCCGGTTAGAGACATTCACGTGATGTTTGCATACTTTATCACATATGAAGTGAATTGAATGCAATATTTGTGAAAAACACAGACGCTTTAGAAATGTTTTCATGAGCAAAAGAAATCATATTTTCAAGAATAAAGTTCAACTTAATCAGATACTGTTTAAATACAGTGGGCTATATATGCTTTTATCAGTGTTGTATGATAAACGTGACTTAATACAACAGTGTGACTACAGTAAAAAAGCTTTTACCTTCCTAAAAACACAGATTTGTGGCCATTATTGGAACTGAAAATGTTCAATTAACCCAAAACACACACAATTGTTGTCATGCGATGAATTTGTCCAATTGTGAAAGCAGCTGTGTCGTCATCAGCGCTCCTGCAGCCGCTCTGGAGAAACTGTGGCGGCTGAGTCATGTGGCATCGGCACCATCTCAATTCAGACAAAATATCTAACTGGCATGCACTGCTTCAAGTTAGACTGCGATCGGTTTGCAGTGCTGTGTGATTTAAATTATTTCAAATATCAGTATTCAACATTTTATGTTCAAAATAGCATTAAGTCTATTTATGCATATGTAACTGCAGTTTAAATTAATTTATATCCCATACCCCATGAGATACATAAACCGTGTAAATACATTTCATATTTCAAAAATACTATTTCAGATGCATATTCCAGAAATGTGTTCTTATGTTGGGATGAAAAACACTTAAGTACAGATGAAGTCCTCCCCAAAAATACAAAATGGAATAAATACAAGATGTGTACAAACATTTTTATATATTTATTTATTTGCTTCTTTTCTATTTTGCATTTACTTGTTCTTTTACTTTCAATACTTAAGTACATTTAAGATAAAAAATATATATATACACTTTTCGTACTTAAGTACAATAAATATCAAATACTTTAAGACTTTTACTCAAATAATATTCTAAACGGTGACTTAAACTTCTACCAAAGTAATTTTCTGGTAAGATATCTGTACTTTTACATGAGTATGACTTTTAGGTACTTTATACATCACTGGACACATGGAAAATAGAGGTGATTTTAATTGTAGTGATATGGACTCAAGTAGTCAGTACAGTATGTATTCTTTTCATTAATATTATTAGTTATCATTTTTTAAATATGGTTCTTGCGTTAAATTTATATGAAAATATATTTGTATATAATACTGTATAGTAATGCTGACTTGAACATCACTTAGACCTGTAGATGCTGGCGGGTGACACTAGAGGGTGATCATAAGCCGCAGGACATAGAGCTTCTTTTATATATTAAGAAGCCACTCTGGCAGTCACTGATACACATTTGAAAGATTAGTACTTTGTTTATGTGTTTTTCTGCAGGTAAGATGAGTGATGTAGCATCGCAGTTTGAGTTTATAAAGTGTTTATACATTAGTTATTTGTGTTATTTTGATGACTTTGTATATATAATCAATAAATGTAGCGGTTGATATGCAGCCGGCCACACCTGCGCGATGGACTGCGCAATCGCGGCTGGGAGATGGCTGACGCTGCTGCGTAGGTGGAGGCCGCGTGTTGCATTGACACAAGTGCCTAATATCCTCAGAATATATTATTAAAATCACTCGTTGTTATGAAAGAGTTGATATTGTTATTATAAAAGAGTTTCTGTTTGTTTATTGTAACATATATGTTTTGTACATCTGCCACGTGTTAGAGACAACTAAATTGCTGATAAAGATAGTTTTCGACAGAGCACATAGAGAAAAAGCTACTAAAAAGGAAAGTGCTTATACACCGTTTATGTTTGTTTATTCAGTATTGAGTATTATTTTTGGTCTAATGTCATGAACATGTTAGTGTGTTACAGACAGTATACAGCAAAACTATGTTTCACTTGTGAAATGTATAAATAATACATCTAAAATCAAAGGGGTGGGTCTTATTATGTTTTCATAAAAGAACATTTAGCTGTTGGTTTTATTTACATAACTATAGCATAACAAAAGTTATTGAAAGTTATTGAGAAAATGCTTGCAAAGCATTGTGCAGTTTACCACCACCTAGAGGAACATATTGCACTTGTCTCGACCAAGTCTGACATTCAGAAGTTTAAATAAATTAATTTAGAATGCATACAGTTTGATATGTAAATTTAAATGGGTGTTTCTTGTTATTTGTTCAAAGAACAATATTCACAGCCATGTTTTACTATATAAATCAGGATGCATACTATTGAATTAAATTTGAATTAATTAACACTAATTTTTAAAACATGGTATTCCATCTCAACGTCAAATGGTGTGTCTTGTTACATATGAGTGTAAAACCTTAATTTAAATGTTCATTTAGAAATCAGAAACAAGACACCTTTTGAAGTTAATAGAAGACTTTATTGATTTTTAAATAATTTATAACTTTGAATGTCATACTGGTTCAGAACAACTGCAGCACATTCCTCTAGGGGGCAGTAATACTGGAGACTCGATGGAAGGCTGCACAAGAGATTTTTGAAAGTCAATAGCATGACTTCTCCATCGCTTTTGAAAATGAAAACTGCTGCAAAATGTTATTTATTAAATCTGTAACAAGACAGCCTTTGAAGCTAAAATAGAAGACTGTATTTATTTGAAACTAAATTGTGTGTTGGTTTCATTTTCAATAGTATGAGTTCTATTATAGTTCTGTGGCTAAAACCACCATCAAAATGTTCTTCTAGGAACCAGTAACAAGACACACCCCTTAGATTTGAGAAAGAACACTGCATGCATTTTACATGAATTTATTAACAGATTTGAATTTAGTTCAATAGCATGTATCCTGCATTACAAATGAGAGTAAAACCTGCAAGGAAATGTTATTTTAGGCCCAGGTAACAAGACACACTTTTTGAAATTGAGATAAAGACTTTATTGATTTGAAATGAATGCACTTGTGGTGGAAAAGCCCTTTACCTTCCCTTACAATTATATGTGGATTGTAAGCCAATTGGCTGTCACCATGTGGATATAAAGTGCGATAGACCTGTGCTTTAGGTCAAAGTCATTTGTCAACGTCACTGACACGCCGCAAACACTTTACTGTGGCTGCTTCCGGCATTAGGTGTGGACACTAGAGAGGTAGGAACGCTTGGTGACTTTGAGACTGGTGACACATTATTGCTGTGACTACAGTTGTTGGTTGTGTGCGCTCCTGATTATGCACACATCATATTCATCATTGGTAGGTCTAACCAGCGTTTACTAAGGTCGGGTGAGGCTCTATAACAGTAATATTAAATGGTGAAATTCTATTTTATTCCAGGTGCTCACCCTGAAACGTTGTAGAGCGTAAGCTGATTGCTTGATCAACATTCCCTCTCGTATGATTCAAATCAATGGATTAGTTTCTCCTGCAGATCTCGCACTGCTGCTGCGACTGCTAGTTGGGCGCATTTCACGTCCTGCCCACAGATAACATTGCTGTTTTGTTTTGTTTTGTGTTGATTGTTTTACCTTTTCCATTTTCTTTTGTATTTTTCTAGTTTGTATTTTGTTTTGCTGCTTAGTCAATTATTGTAACTTGATTGAGATCAATCTGGTTTATTTTTCTGTAAACTAAAATCCATTGTCTTGCTTTTGCATCTCTTTAAATCTTTTTGTTTAATTTAGTTATTTGATTCATGATTTGTAATTTGGGGGCAAATAGGCCTTGTACATTTCTCTTCCAGTTTTGTTAATCCTTATTTTCAGTTTTGTTGTTTAATTTAAATCTATATAAGGCAATTCAGCGCCTTAATTTTTCTGTGTGCATTTTTAGTGACTCGTATTAAGATTGCGAATAGAAGACTGCATTTATTTGAAACCAAATTATGTATTGGTTTAATTTTCAATAGTATGAGTTCTATTATAGTTCTATGGCTAAAACCACCATCAAAATGTTTGTCTAATATGTAACAAGCCACACCCATTTAAGTTGGGTAGTAAAAATGCGTTTGTTATAAATTAATTTATTAAAATGTAGATTTACAAACTCAAGTCAAAACAACTGCAAAACAACACTCTTTGCCAGTGTTGTCTTATTTGCTGAATTTCAATAACATAGTTCTGTGACTAAAACAAATATAAAAACTCTCCTTTTTAAAACAATAACAAGACAAACACCATTAAGTTGGTACAGGAAAGTGTATTTTTTTTTTATTAATTTCTTTATTGGTTTTAATTTCAATAGCGTGTACTTATTTGATGTCATACTTCCTTAATATATATATATATATATATATATATATATAAAGATGTTCTCACACGGACTTAGAATCAGCCTACTGCACAACCACAGATTATGGAATACTAATGCTTTTAATGTTGTTTTTATTTTATTAATATATTTATTACAGTTTTTCTCAATTGCTAAAACACAAAAACCCAATGGCTGAACAAAGTTCTCAGTTGCCTGAACTTATTTAACTAATTGGTCAGTCTGTTGTCAATACCTTAAACCATTTTACATGGTAAAACACAATTGGTGGCAACAATCTAATACAAATAGAGAACATGTATCATTGATTTTGTTTCAAATGATGTGACACAACCAATATAAGCCAGTTTAGAGAGCAAACAGGTTGTTGAAGGTGGGAAGGAGAAAGTCTGAAAATGGATACAAGAAACAATGTGAGAGGACGAGTGCATATTTGATTTGGGCGATGAGGAGGAGGGCAAGAAAGAGGAAGAGGAGAAATAGAGGCCAAAACATGAATGGACAGGGCTATTGTTGAAGTCCCTGGTCAACGAGGTGGCAATGTCACAATCTGTGCTGCTGTCAGCAACCATGGTGTTCTGCATCACCATGTCACATATAATACCCAGCTTTTAAGATTTATTGCAAATCTAAGATTTTATTTTATTTATTTTATTTGAGCAGCAGGTTTACGAGCAGCAGGGTCAAGAGCTAAATGAGAATCCCATTCCCACCTATGTGATATTGTGGGACAATATCAGTTTTCACCAAGCTGCTCGGGTAATCTCGCATGCTTTTTAAAACATTTTCCTCACTTCTTTGTCCTCCTCCTGCTTCATCTCTAATAGCTGACGACTTTGCAACGTTTTTCATTAATAAAATTAAAAACATAAGTGCACAATTTTCCACACCACAATCAGTCAAGCTCATATCACCAGCAAACTTACACTCATTTACATCCTTCTCTTCACTCTGAGGCAGAAGTGTCAAAACTCATCCTTTCTAATCACTGCTGGATCGCTTGATCCAATTCCATCTCATCTCCTTCAAGCCATTTCTCCTGAAGTTGTACCTGCACTCACTCACATCATCAACACTTCCCTCCACACTGGTGTTTTTCCCTCATCATTTAGACAGGCACGTATAACTCCACTACTTAAGAAACCCAACCTCAACCCATCTCTTTTAGAGAACTACAGACCAGTTTCCCTTCTTCCTTTTATTGCAAAAACACTTGAACGAGCTGTGTTCAAACAAGTCTCTATATTTCTCACACACAACAATCTCCTTGACAGCAACCAATCTGGCTTCAGAAGTGGACATTCAACTGAGACGGCCTTGCTCTCAGTTGTTGAAGCTCTAAGACTGGCAAGAGCAGAATCCAAATCTTCAGTACTTATCCTGCTTGATCTGTCCGCTGCTTTTGACACGGTTAACCACCAGATCCTCCTATCAACGCTACTGGCGAAAGGCATCTCAGGAACAACACTTCAATGGTTTGAGTCTTACCTATCAGATAGGTCCTTCAAAGTATCTTGGAGAGGCGAGGTGTCCAAGTCTCAACATCTAACTACTTGGGTGCCTCAGGGCTCAGTTCTTGGACCACTTCTCTTCTCTGTCTACATGGCATCATTAGGTTCTGTCATTCAAAAACATGGCTTTTCATACCACTGCTATGCTGATGACACTCAACTCTACCTCTCATTCCATCCTGATGATCTGACGGTAGCTATTCGCATCTCAGCTTGTCTAACTGACATTTCTTCCTGGATGATGGACCATCACCTTCAACTCAACCTTTCCAAGACAGAACTGCTTGTGATTCCAGCAAACCCATCGTTCCATCATAATTTCACCATCAAGTTGGGTACATCAACCATAACTCCTTCAAAAACAGCTAGAAGCCTTGGACTTATGATTGATGATCAGCTGACTTTCTCAGACCACATTGCTAAAACTGTCCGATCCTGCAGATTTGCTTTATTCAACATCAAGAAGATCAAGCCCTTTCTTTCGGAACATGCTGCACAACTCCTTGTTCAAGCTCTTGTTCTGTCCAGGCTGGACTATTGCAATGCCCTCTTGGCAGGTCTTCCAGCCAATTCTATCAAACCTTTACAATTAATTCAGAACGCGGCAGCAAGATTAATTTTTAATGAGCCAAAAAGAATACACGTCACACCTCTGTTTATCGATTTGCACTGGCTTCCAATAGCTGCTCGCATAAAATTCAAGGCATTGATGTTTGCCTACAAAACTACCACTGGCTCTGCACCCATTTACGTAAATTCGTTACTTCAGACTTATGTGCCCTCTAGAAGCTTGCGTTCTGCAAGTGAACGTCGCTTGATTGTGCCATCCCAAAGAAGCACAAAGTCACTTTTATGGACTTTTAAAGTGAATGTTCCCTTCTGGTGGAATGAACTCCCCAACTCAATCCGAGCAGCTGAGTCCTTAGCCATCTTCAAGAATCGGCTTAAAACACATCTCTTCCATCTTTATTTGACCCTCTAACTTTAACACTTACTATTCTAATTCTATTCTTTAAAAAATCTAAATACCTTTCTAATCTTTTTGTATTCTATTTTCTTTTCATTTATTATGCAATTGTATATGTATGTGTGTGTGTATGTGTAAAGACCTCTAACTAGCTTGCTCTATTCTTTTATTTTTTTATTCTGTTGTCTTTTTATTTATTATATTAGTTAAAATCCCATGCTACGTGTACTGTGTTAACCTAACTGAGACTTGTTATAGCACTTATATATCATTGCTCTTTTTGTTGTTTTTGATTGCTTCCACTGTCTTCATCTGTAAGTCGTTTTGGATAAAAGCGTCTGCTAAATGAATAAATGTAAATAAATGTAAATGTAATGGTCTAACATCAATGGGCAGTTTATGAACCTGTACCTTCCTCCATACTCACCTTTCCTGAATCCGATTGAGGAGTTTTTCTCCTCTTGGAGATGGAAGGTTTATGATAGACAACCCTTCACAAGAGTAAATCTGCTGCAAGCCATGGATTTAGCCAATTTTATGAGATGCTGGGTACAGTACTTTAATAATGGAAGAAGGAAGAACCAAAAAAAAACATGCAAAGAGCAAAGCAGAGTAGTCATTACTGACAAAATTTTTGCTACTATAATACTATGCGTTCTCATTTATCAAAAGTCAAATAACGGAAAAATATTAGCTTTGTTTTGAGATTAAAAATGTACTCCTCCCTGAGAACTATGTTTTGAACAATGTATTTTCTATTTGTTGGTGTATTGTTTACTGACTGCTTGATAGTGTATATCATTTTGATCAATTTGTTTATGATTTGAGAGCAGTGTGTGATTTTGAACACAGGTAAAACTGTTTTGAGGCGAAAGTTTCATTTCGCAAGAGGAATCAGAGGTTTTGTAAATAGTGCTTGAAGATTATGTTTTGTGTTCAATTTGTTCAGAAAATGGAGCAAGGTTTCAGAAATTGTGTTTTAGCAATTGAGAAAAACTGTAATAGTAATAATATAATAATAAACACTATCAAATATCTTGTTTACAATATTTCTTATTTAAATTTAAGAGAGCGCCATAAGTGCTTGTCTTTATAGCTTTCAAAGACCTTGGGTGCACAAATTGCTCTTGTTTTGATAATTATGAAAAAACATTCCGTTGGGAAATATTCTCATTTTTTCATTATCATGTACTTTGTAGACGATCCCTAGCTGGCCTAAGCGATAGGGCGTTACTGCTGAAGACTTTATGTGTTGCAAACAAATTGTGGAGAATTAAAACAAACTGCGCTGTGTGTTCAGTTCTACTTTGTGGCTGAATATCTCTGTCCGACTTCCAACATCAAACGTCACTTTATATCGGTGAGAGAAATAGCTACACTGTTAAAAATTTATTGTAATTTTACAGGAAATTCCTGGCAACTAATTGCCGTGAATTTACAGCAAGTAATATACAAGGTAATATATTGTTTTTTTAATACAATAGAGTCCTGTATTTTTACAGCAGTGCTAATGTGATTAAAGTAGCATTATTACAGTAAAATGCTGTAATTTATTTTAATTTACTGTATATTTACTGCAACTCAGTTGCCAGGAATTTCCTGTAATTTTACAGGAGACAATTACAATATTGTAATTCAAAATATATTGTAATTTCTAAATATAATAAAATACTGTGATTTTCCATCTTCCAAAATTAAAACCAAAACAATGGCAACTTTTTATTATTATTTTTTTATTAACACACTATGCAACATCACATATTACAAACTTATTTTATCTTTTTTTTTTTCATACAAACAAAATTACAATTTCACTGAAGAATCTAGCTCACTTCCAGACGTCCAGACAGTCTATCATCAGGGGGAACATGCTAATATTATAATTGCATATGCTAATTATTTTGTGTATTTGGTGTAATGAAATGTTTAAGCGGTTTAAGGTTAAAAAAACACATTATTGTTTCTCCTCTACAAGTACTCCTCTCCTCGCCTTCTGAAACGTGTTGATTTTTACAAAGCTCATCGTTCTGAAAAGCGAAGTGTGCTCTGATTGACCAGCTTTCCAATCTATCTATCATGTGACTGAAATGTTATGCCTCTTAACATACTGTGCCCTGTCCGGCCGAAGCAACGAGACAAACATTTAAATATAATGTTTATTTCATTATAATGTCAAAACCCATTATAAATGTGATATAAACATGATTTCTAGTCGTGTTCTCTTTTGGAAGGCCAAACAAAGTAGTTTCACTTTTTAAAGAAACAGCGTTTAAGAGTGACGCTTCAATTCAAACGAACGAACAAACACATGAGAGCAATTTCAAAAGCATAAGGAGCTGTCTGTTCTGCTCTCTTTAGCTCTCGATCGACCTGTATGTGTTAGGCAATATTAAAATCCTGGCGGGGAGGTGTCCCGTATGAACGGCGCATATGGCCACCCTATACAGATCTTCTTCATTCACCAAGAGCTTGTAACACTCCAAAGAGAAAGGAAAAAGTAAAATCACATCTAATGACTTTAACCCCCAAAATTTACTTCATGAAAATTGTAATGTTAAACTGCTGTCTGTCAGACTTCTCTGTGTTTACATAAATGTCTTGCAGGGCAATACCAACTCTACACTGTAAAAAATAAATGTATTTTTACAGAAAAAAACGGTAGAATTTAACAGTATTATGACATTTTGACCAGAACTGTGAAATTCCATAAAAATGCTAACTTTTACATCTAATGTACATTTTCCCTGTTTTTTAACTATTTAAATTTGTTACTGCAAAAAATTTTAATTTTCCTTTAAATAACAGTAATTGTTGTCCATTGTTATCCTGACATGTCCTTAAAAAAACATTCCTGTATATTTTTTGGTCAGAGTTGAAAAATATTTAGTTTTACAGAGAAAACCAGTAGAATTTCACAGTCATTTCTCATTTTCATCAGAACGGTGAAATTCCACTAAAAATGCATACATTGACACCAAATATAGCCTACATTTTTCCAGTTGAATTAGGCAGTGACTATGCACTAAGTGCAAAAAGCAACAGTTGTGATTTACACTAAAAACAAATAGCTATATATTCTATTTACATCATGTAAATGTCACGAAAGTTTGCAATAAGTGTAAATAGTAATTAGATGCTATTTTGGCAGATTCTGTTTGCATCTCAGTAATTGTGTACATTAACAGGATGCAATAATAGTATAAAGTGTTTTATTAAACACTCGTAAGACACTTTATTTCTACTTCATTTTTGTTGAAAATAAATGCCTTTTCGATGTGATTTGTGATACCAAAAGGTATAAAATACAGATTCGAACCAAGGACTTTGAAACAAGCATCAAACAAACGAGGCTTCCACACTAGTGCCTGTGCCACTGAAGACATTAGGTTAAATTACGCATCTTTTCTAAACTTTATTGGTGATCCATTGGTGATGTTGTTTCCTTGATTTATAGTCAGCGTTTAGCCTACTATTGTCTACTATTGTTGTTATGCATATCATACATATCGTTCGTTTGTTAAAGAGGCGATCTGGCGCTGGACTGTGTTGTTTTATACTGTGTTGTTTTCTTTATTACTGTGGGGTCAGTTGTAGCTTAGTGGTTAGAGAGTCGGGCTTGTAACCTAAGAGTTGCCGGTTCGAGTCTCACGGTCAGCGTGTTGCGACTTATCCTAATTGCTCCCTGCACTGCTCCGGGGGTGTGTGTGCTCACCACTCACTGGGATGGGTTAAAGAGGTCACATTTCGAGTATGCGTTTCACTTATTGGTATCCTCATCCAAACACACACTCCTGTCCAACCCACTTGTTACACCACTTCTGGAAAACCATTTATTGTTAAGGTAAGCTAATTGTCATGATTTCCATATCAAAATCCGAAATAACCAGCAGTAGATGCTATTTACTACGGAGCCCTCAAAGGGACGTGGTGGTGGAAAATTTTTTGCAAATCTTTTGCCTTCCCCCGAGAAACTTTGCGTTCGTAAACCTGTTTTGAGCTCGGACAGACCCTTCCTGTTTAATGTCCCGCTGGCAGTGTTTCAGAGCTCCGTATACGTTAATGGAGCGTTTCATAGTGTTTGAACTTGGACTCAAATATAAAGAAATGTGGTCAGTTCTTAACTCAAGAAGGAGTTTAGTGAAGTTGGTAATATTCACATAGGCTATTCGAACTTCCCTATTCTTGAGCTAAACGTTAAAACACAAACGACACCTATTTAAAATCACAGTCACCTAGACAACGAGCTACAACCCAATTAATTTTTACGTAATGCTATTTACATTAGGTGTAAATAATTTTCATTTAATAAATATAATTATCAAATTTGCAGTAAGTGTAAATACTAATTAGATGCTATCTATATCGGCAGATAGTTGCACCTTACTATTTTTGTAGATTAACAGGATCCAATAATTATCAGAGTGCAAATGATTATATTTATTAAAATTGTTAAATGGATGCTACATTGTTGTGAGAATAAAATGCATATCCAATAAAGATGCAATAATCACTGTACATGCCTTTCTATCATGTCTTCTGAAAACCCTGACACGTTCAGAAAGTGTGCACTGCCACAAATAGTTAGCAAATCTGGGCTTACATGTTTTCATGCCATAATCTTTTTCTAGTGAATTTATTTATTTAAACCAAATGTAGAGGGACATCTTTGTATACTGTGTGACAGAAGTAATGCTAAAAACAAATTAAAAATACTCTTGAAACACAAATTTTTGTAAAATGTTTTACAATAAATTATGGTAGCCAGAGTATTGCTGTAAACAACTTCAGCTTTTTATTATATAGCAAACCTTCAAGATCAAACAATGGAAAAACACTTCCCAGCAAAAGTCATGTTTTAGAAAACAAATTTGTTCAATTAAAAAACAAAAAAAACAAAAAAAAAACAAACAAAGAAATCGACATTAATTCTGATAATCCTGAACATGTCACATGGAGAAAATGGATAAAGCATGTTTCAGAACACAAATGTGTTTAAAAGAAACAAAAACACTGGGCCTGGATTCTGATAATTTTGAAGTTGAATGAATTTCAAGTATTACGTGAATATTGTATACGGGGCTTTAGCTAATTTATTGATAAACAATGTACTAACTGTAGATGTAAATTTTATTATGTAATGTTTTGTGACCAGTGTGATTTTAGCCGTGGGACTACGGATGGAAATTAGCCTTTGGCTACAATCCAGCATGTTTATATGCATGTATTCCATGTTTGTTCATTAACATGCACTGTCCCAATCAAATAAATAAATAAATTTAAACTAAATCCTAATCACGTCACAAGGTAATAAAAATGATTTAAGCAACAAAGCGCTGCACTGAAGTACAAAAAGTCGGTCTGTCCTGTTCTTCAGCGAAATGCCAATCTTCTGAAAGACCACATCTGTGGGGACACAAACAGTTACAATTAAAACCCAAACCAAAAGAAGAGCAGAGACAGCAACAAGCCTTAACCAAATACTCTCAGTTTTGGCCACAGACAATTACATCACATTTATTGGAGTTAATTCTAAAAATGATTGTCCTTTGGTCCACTTTATCATCGATGAATGATAAACACAGAAGATGAAGTCTACCACTACTATACAAGACAACAGATCTTCTATACCTGTTACTCTCCCCAATCAAATGCAGCAATTTTTGATGTCAGACTCAATACTCTGGGGTTGACAGAGTACGCTCTCTTTTTCTCTCTCTTTTCCACATTGGTACCTTTATGAGGATTTATCCTAAAGATGCACTTTTAAAACACAACACAAACAATATCCTTAAATAATTGTTGTATGCTTCTTAACCAAAGGAATGCAGTCTATGAAATACCTTTGCAAGAATTCTAGTGTGGCTCCCAGTTCTACAGGGTAACTGATGTTCAATATATAGTAAAGAGAGAACATCAGATACAGGGCTTCTGTAAAACTCAAGAGATGGTCATTTACAATCATCTGGTCTACTGCTACTATGTACACACTGGCTGTCAGTGGGTTCTCTCCTTTGAACAAACACAAAATCAGTAAGACATAATATTTAACAGAATGTGAGTTCTGATCACCCAAAACCAGGAATTATTGTGTTGCAAGATCATAGTAAATAATACCCACCACACACTACTATACATGGTGTTGCTGGAAGCTGTTCTGAGCATATATCACTTGGAACAGAGGTGTCTTCTACCATCACAAGAAAGTGGTCTTGGTCATTTTTGAAATGGGTTAGCAGCAACATCACGGCCCCACAAACATGATCCCCTCCAGCTCTATACTTTGTGAGGATTCTCCCTGCTCTGCTTGCTCTTTCTGTGCACTGAAATTGAAAGTAGTCCAATATTCTTCTGAACTTACTGGAAGCAGATTCTTCAAAGCTGTTGTTTATGTCAATGCCAGTGAGCTCTTTAAAGTGTGCTTTCATTCCTGCTGGCTGAAAAAGATATGGCCACTCATCAAGTAAATCTTTGGTTTCCTTTCCAGATTGGATGCTGTTTCTTTGAGGGGTGTATGTAGAAGTCATTAAGTCATAGATTGTCTTTACATCACTTTCATTATTATGAAACATTACTACCAACTTCTCTTTCTTTTCCTGCTGCAATTCGGATGTTTCTCCAACTAGCAGTTGTGGATCAGAATTTATACAACCATATAACAATTTTCGTTTCTTTGTTGATAGAGTACCACAAAGTGGTATACTAATAGCTTTTGCTCTTTTCAAATTGTCAATTCTACACACCAGTTGTTTGAGGAGAGAATCATATCCACTTCCTACAACCTGGGAATTAATCTCATCTCTGAAAGACTTTGGGTATGCAATCACCATTTGTCGGGCTATTTCTGATACATGTTTTTTTTGCTGGACATTTGCTGACTTCCAGGATCTCAGAAGCAACAATGCGGACCAACTGTCTTCTCTCAGAGCAACTTGGCCTTTCGCCATTTTGCAACTTTCCCATAAAACTTGCTGGCATTTTTTGCCATGGAACATCAAAACTATAATGCCAGTCATGGTCATAAAACGAAGTTTCACAGCTACTGTCACCTAGAAGATAAGCCAATGTCCACAGGTTACAGGATGAACACTTTTCATGCAGCTGTAATTTTTTGGCAAAATTGCCTATTCCCAAGCTGCAGATTTATAGAAGTTTAATAACGGACAAACAGAGATGGCATGGGGCTTTGTGGGTTGTTCATGTGCCACTATATATAGTATGCATTTAAAGTGGTGCACAGACTTGTTTTATGTCCGCAGTGCATTATTGTCAGAGGGGAGACGGTTGTGCATTTTTCACAGGGACCACAGGACCACAGTGCAACAAATCACTAGCATGAAATGGGCACATGTAACGTGTTGCTGGTGATTTGCTGCACTGTGGCCCTGTAGTTGCTCTGAACAATGCACAACAGTCTTCACTCTCCGCTGGCATAAGCTGCGGACTCAACTGGAGACGTTTTGGCCATTCATGCACCATGTAATCACCACAGTGGCACATGTACGGATCACAATGTATGCAATTTCCAAAATCAATGTTTTGAGGCCCCGTGCCATCACAGTTTGATTTGTACCATCAAACTACACTAGTCAAAATTTTAAGAGGATCAAAACCTTTCATAATAGTTGTCTTAAAACCAATACCTGTTCTTGTGACCTTAATTAACTTTTTGATCCGCTTCAAATGTTGACTAGTGTATATGTAAAAACAACCATTGATTTGAAAACTTACTTGGGATTTGGGCTATTAGTTTTCTTGCTTCAATCGGTCACAGAAAGCCACCTAGATCATCATCTTTCAAACCTGTAGGTCATCTATGGTCTCCACACCTAGGCTGTTCAAACCCTCTATGGCTAGCTTTGAAGTTATAGGGTTTGGGAACACATTCTCAATAAAAATCAACAATGCATCCATTTCTGTTGGGAGAGGACAGTTAATCCTTTTTACAGATGAACAACGCTGTGCTTCAGAGTAATGACCTTCAGTCCCATAAAACTGTACTCATTTAAGGGATAATAATCCAGACATTCCTCAGCTTTTACACAAATTAATTCCTTTGTCACAGACAAAATCTCATAAAGTCCATAATCATGCAAATACACTGAGGGGCGGGGAGTCACAAGGAAAGTCACCTCATCATCTTTCACGAAAATCAGCTCAATCTGTCCAAACTGTAAAATAGAATACTCCTCTTCACATTTAAGGCAAATTAAGTTTCCTTTCCTGTACAGGGTACCCTTGTATTCTACACGTGTGGAAACAAAGTCTGGTTCATTAAGCAAGCTTGTCTTAACAGCTTTGCACACAGCATAACTGTACAAATGAGGAGAGTATGTGGCCAAGTCAACACTTTTAAGCTTTGGTGAAAAAAAGGACCGTGAGTGAAGATATGCTTGAAGAAGTTGATGGTTGTGTGACAATGTCTTGCATACATTTTTGAAGTTCTGTGTTCTTCTCACACTTCTTTTGAAGTAGGAATGTTTGCTTTCAAATCTCAATGACCACAAACAAATTAAAGGTCCAAGACTTAAAATGAGTGACGTATAGTGAAGCATGTAATGATGTTTTGGTTTCAAATTTTCACCAGGAAACAGCTCCTTTCTTGTTTCCAGATATTCTGGTATTAAGACATTGAGATATGCAATCTGTGCTGTGGTAATCTTGGGAGCACACACTAGCTCAACCAGTTCTTTTAACTTAACAGTCAGTTGCAATACAGGGTCTTGTGACTCTACTCGGTCTCCAATTATGACAGGAAGAAATCTGAGGAGACACCAGTTCTCAGCTGCTTGACCACCTAACTTTCTGCCTTTTTCACATATCTGGGAGGGGGCAGAACCAGCATCAGAATCCACATATTTGAATTGTGCAAGTCTCCTGTTCAGCTGTGTATATGAAAACCACTTCCTTTTTACAAAGTATTCCAAGAAAATGCCAAGATCAATAACTACAACGCCTTCAAACAAATCGTGGCCAAGGCATGGGGGAAGGCCAGGCTGAGCAACATGAAAATACTTGAGAGAGTTGAAAATGGAGTCAAACTTCAACCCATTAACAACATTTTCTTCGGTCGTCCTTAGAGTTTCCACTGCCTCCTTATAGGACTCAACTGTGCGATTGGGAAAGTCTACATACACATTCTGAAGTTCACTGCGAGATACCAAGCAATACCTACAGCAATGCTTGGCAGTACTGAAGTTCTGTGAGTACCCACTGATGCAGTGGGACCCCAAATTATCACAGATAATAGCCACTATTGTTGCACGTACTATGTCACCTGAAGCTGTCACAAATCCATGCTCTTCAAGTTCTTTGACATCTGCCAACAACTTAGCAAAAATCTTGGTTTGACCAAAATAGTTAAAGTCTCTCTCATAACACAAAAGTGATAACTGAATGTTATCAATGCATGATCTGTAAAATGGCTCAAAGTTGCCAAGTGTAAAATACACTCCAATCATTTTGTGTCTTTTTTTATCTGACCCAAGGGGATTCACAATCTCAAAGGCATCCTGGTACAAGATAAATTGGATTGTAATCTCAGGCTGCTTAAACAAGTCATTGGATTTGAATACAGAGCCATCACAGATGTCAGAGAACACAGAAGAGTGTACATGCTGATGTCTGGCACACTGCTCCCACACCACTGGGTCTATTAACATGGTTTTTAAAGTGTTCTTCAATGGAATATACTGTGCATAATGTTGGTTTCGGTTCTCATCACGACCAAGACACATACTTTGTGGATGCACGTACGAAAAAATTTTCTGATAATACTGTCTTCTTTGGTATTCTGTGGAAAGTAATGAATTACAAGCTGAGTGTAAATCTTGGCCTTGCAAAGTCTGCACCACAGATTCAATATCACATTGTGAGAGGGCCGTTTTTGACTTGAGTATTTCCCTGAACATCTTCTGTGTGTACTGATAACAGATATAATTTAAACCACTGAATTCCTCCACAATCATCTGAATGGTTGACGATGGCACCAGGTATTTTGCTTGTAGCTGCATATAAAACAGGCAGAGATTTTTCATGTACAATGACTTTGCGTTACATTTTGTCAGGGAGTCTGTGAATTCACTTTCATCAACCTCATCCTCAGTAACATCAAAAAATGCTGAAGAAGGTTGCTCAGATAAAGTATCCATAATCCGTAATTGTGCAAATGTAGAGTCCTGTGCTTTCGTGAAACATGGGCAGTGAAACTTGATCTTAAACTGAAATTTTTGTCACATTTTTCAAAAGGACAACACACCACCTCTCCCTTGGCTAAATGTGACCTGAGATGAGAAAGGACATTGTTCATGTCTGTAAATTGTTGTTGACAGTCTGTATTGTTGCAAACAAACGTGCCCGTCGAATCATCAAAATGAGTATGTGGTCTTTTGTGATGGCGACAAACATGAGCTTTGAGAGCATTGTATTTTGAGAATTTACATTTGCATTCTGGGAAGCAACATGGAAAATTTGCACAAATACATCATCATCCATATGGTTAAAGGTAACACACCTCATAAGATGAAATCAGTTGTCCATGCATATGAGTGTTCTTAAATGATTGTGAAAGCAACGTTCTAAAACAACACAATTCTGAAACCTATTTATACTTTTTAATGCAACTTGCGTCAAACATTAAGAATAAGATTTCAAAACGTATGTGATTAGCCATTGTAATTGTATTCACCTGTTGCCAATTAACTTTTAAATTACGTTGGATGATACGTCAACAGATTTTTTTTAACACTTACCATTCACCACTCGACATCGAGGTCCATGATTGTTTTGTTGACATTCTGTTATCTATTGCATGCATACAGCAGAATATGTTGCCTAAACGGTCACGTTTACTCACAAAGCTACTTAACAAAATCACTTACGATTTTTGAAAACAAACTGACGCCTGTAAATATTCCAGCGAACCCAACTCCGCTCCGTGTTTTAGCTTATTTGTCATGTCAATGAGCACGTTTCCCGACCAAAACAAAAACACAGAGATTTTTTCCTTGAGGTATTTGTACACTGTTTTGGAGCCATGATGTGCCACCTGCAGTCAACAGGCTGCTGCTTTGTCTCTTGGCTGATGCCGTTGGGCCGAGGCCAATGATTGAGAAGCAGTTTGACCAATGGCGTGCGTAGGGCGGGACTTAACAAGAAAGGTCAAAACAGTGCAGAAACGCACACCAAAAATTGTCTACCATAGAAAGCAAAAGGGGAAATTTCCTGCGACATTGTGAGGTCATCATACTGGGTAAATATGCTGGCAAGTAATATTAAATATAAAATTGTAATCAACAAGTGTTACTGTATTTACGTTGTTTCTGCTGTTGCAGTGCACCCTTTGCCTTGTCAGTGGGTGAGGTCACATCACTAAACTGTCTGAAGAAGTAAGGTGTCATGGACCATCATAAAATTTGTAAGTGCATTACATATTTAATGAACAAAAAAATGTTTTAAGTAAAAAAACAATATTTTTTTATGTACGAAACTCAAGAACATATAAAAAGAGTAACATGATCAGACATGATAATGAATATAGATATGTGATGTATGATATATAACCATTTTCTCTCTTATTTTTTAAAGGCATCAACATGGAGATTGAATTGGAGACCATTGTTCTGTTCGAATTGTAGTTTGTGGAAGATGCAATGATGAAATTAATTTGAATTGTCAATGTTGTATTTTAAGCATATAAGCGATGTTCAGATGATGGTACTGTAGCACTGTTTAAAGTTTTTAATATTGTTGTTATTTACAATGGAAACTACTGTAACAGAAGAAAATAAAGAGGGAAAAATACAAATTATTTTCTCTAATTACTTTTTGTGACATATAACATACATTTCATGAACTACATATAAAATTATCTGTGAGCCATAATCAAAATCAAAATGCTGTACATCCCTTTCAAAATTATGGTCCATCACAGTTCATTTTTTCAAATAACGGTCAACACATGTTATTTCAATTTACAGTCAAACTGTTAAATAATGATCAAAACATGATTTCAGGTTACAGTCAAAACATGCTTTATAAAGTAATGTTGTCAACATGTCATTTGTATCTACATTCAAATCATGTTTAGTTAAACAACTGCTACACCAAGTTTTTACATTTACAGATAAAACATGTTTTATTAAATAAGGGTTTAAACATGTTACGTGAACTTACAGTCAAATAATGCCATTACATTTAATGGTCTATGCATGTATTTGCAATTATACAGACAAAATATGTTATTTCAGATTACGTTTTAAACATTTTATAGTACTGTATGGTCAATGTTCTTTTTTCCTGTTGCTGTGTAAGCATGTTACTTCAGTTCATGGGGTTTTACCGTTATTTTCATTAATGGCAAACGTTTGGCACCCTGTGCTGCCATGCATTTGCTCGTTTTTTTCCGTGTTTTTTTTTTACAGTGTATGTTAGACACTTAATAGCAATAGCTTTGTCTCCATCCAGCTTTTTAATGCACATTTTAACATTTTGAAAACAAACAAAAAAATCCTGAATGGAAACGGTTCAAATTCACATAAAATATTCTAATGTGAATAAAACTTTTTTATGTGGATTGACTTGCTAATAAATGCAACAATGCACATTTGTTGCAACTCTATCGGCTGTTTTAAGTTGCCCCTTAAGTTTTGATCCCACAGCGTTTCATGACTACTCTCCTGTCCATTTCTAATTTACATAACAGATCTGATGGAAATGCTCTCCAGTTATAGGGTTTCTTTGCCAAATTTCTACGAATGCGCTTAAAAGGTGCAAAGCAATTGGATGGAAACCTGTCTTTTGACATCAATGCATAGAGTATATCATAGAGTCTATTTTCTTTATAAGTGTGCAAACAGTTTTAACATACCTTTAGTGCTTGAGGCCTCTTTAGGATACTGTTAGTTAGACACGTAGACAGCGAAGGTCGCTGCACTCCATTCAGAAGGTTGTTGTGGGGCCCCATCACAGTTGTCCCTTCCAAAGACATCATCCATTTGTCTGCACTTAGTGCCTCTCCTGAAATGCATACACAATATGATAACTAAAAGAGCACTAGAATGCTTCACTACACACACATGAGTGGCAGTATTGGCAGAATGGGCAAAAGTAACGTTACCGATTTTATCAGGTGGGAGACAAAGTTATGGTATGGTTTTTCCTAATTTAGACTAGGCATTTTAAGGATGCAATAGGATTATGTTGAATTACAGCCTTTCCTTTCTTCTTTGACATATAACCATATGACAATTATTAACAGGGCTTAAAGCAAGCAAACGTATGTTCCATCTAGCAGCCAGTGTGCAGCTGATCCTGCGGACGGTCTACAGCTGTTCCCGCTCAGTCTTTTCCTTCTGCCTTGACCGTTCATGACCGTGGTACAGTTATGCAGCGTTTCCACCGACCCCACCTCATTTCAATAAGACGAAATATGATAAACACCACTGCTTCCTTTCGTTCTCATTTTCATTCGTTAAACATATTAATAGCCGCAGAAATGAAGTTCAGGGAAATGTGTAACGTTAGGCCTACATTATATAAAACAAAATATTATACCAAACAGTAGCCTATTGTTTCCTTTTTACATTTTAACATATTAAAAGATTAACTGAATAAATACCAAAGATTACCTGTTCGGTTCACCCAAAACGAATTATATTTTATGCTTTACCACTAAAGAGACATCAGAGCCAGCGGCAAATGTCAGAAGGTCTAGCCGAGTTGAGAGTGCTCCCGACGGATTAATGATCACTG
Organism: Carassius auratus; assembly: GCF_003368295.1. Lineage (NCBI taxonomy): Eukaryota > Metazoa > Chordata > Actinopteri > Cypriniformes > Cyprinidae > Carassius > Carassius auratus. Next base: position 21,093,553 of record NC_039259.1, on the reverse strand, counting down.
AGCTCCCGCTGATCGCGTGGAGTTGACCGTCTCCGACATCAGCGAAACACATTTTTTAATAGACGCATTGAATTGAAATTACAATGCTGCATTGCCACTCCCGAAAGTTCAGTAACGTTACCTTTGAACAAATACCTCGCGAGCAGGGACTTTCTGAGGGGCATTTTTTTTTTTACCCAGAACTTTATTTAGATCATGGTAGCTGCGGTGGAAGCACACCGAGTTCCAGCTCAAAGTCCATAGTTTCTGGGTAACGTTAAAGTTCTTGCGATGTAAATCTGGATAGAGTATGAAGACGCGATTTTAACTAACTTCACCCTATTCCACTGAATTATACCAAATGAAACAATCAGCACTCACTCAAATCACCAGTATTAATATATAAAGACTTATAAAACAAATTTTATGTTACATACCTGAGACATGTTCTTTCTTCCAAAAAAATGTTAAAATACTTCTGGTACCGTCCGTTGGCCGCGTAATTTCAAAATTCAAACAGCAGCGATCCCACAATGCTATGCGGTTGCTGTAAAAAAATGCTTCTACAGTGTAGTTACAATAATTTTACAGGAATGTCCGTTAATTTCCCATCATGCATTTGGATTTACAACAAAAACATGAATACAGTGCGTTGTTGTAAAATTTATTGTAAAAATTACATCAATTGCTAACAGTGTACTAAAAAGGAAACAAAGTGCTTATACACTGTTTGTGTATGTTTATTGAGTATTGAGTATTATTTTCTGTCTCAGTGGTTTTCAATCTGTGGGGCGCGGCATGTTATTGCAGGTGGGCCGCCATTTTACTATTAAAATAAATTTACATTTATATTTATTCATTTAGCAGACGCTTTTATCCAAATCGACTTACACATGAAGACAGTGGAAGCAATCAAACACAACAAAAAGAGCAATAAAATAAGTGCAATAACAAGTCAGGTAAGGTTAACAGTACATGTAGCGTGGGCTTTTAAATAATATAATAAATAAAAACAAAACAGATAGAATAAAAAAAAAGAATAGAGCAAACTAGTGTTAGAGGTCTTTACTATATATATATTAGTGGTGGGCTGTTATCGGCGTTAACGTGCTGCGTTAACGCGAGACTCTTATCGGGCGATAAAAAAAATATCGCCGTTAATCTATTCTCAAAGTTGGGTTGAGAGCTGGGTCTATACTAAGCAAGCTATGATGACTTTCACCTTGATAGTAATAAAACCTACTGGCTGAGGCCAGCCTAAAATTATGATCAGGACAGTTGACGGGCCACTGCGCATCATCACGAAAGCTTATCTTTTTCTCATGTTTTCAAGCCTTACCGCTTGTCGATTTGTCAAATATCAATGCCCTTGAATTTTATGCGAGCAGCTATTGGTAGCCAGTGTAGACTGATAAACAGAGGTGTGACGTGTATTATTTTTGGCTAATTAAAAATGTATCTTGCTGCCGTGTTCTGGATTAATTGTAAAGGTTTGATAGAATTGGCTGGAAGACCTGCCAAGAGAGCATTGCAATAGTCCAGCCTGGACAGAACAAGAGCTTGAACAAGGAGCTGTGCAGCATGTTTATAGAAGACATCTCCCCACAATGTTCTTTTTGTAATTCTGAATCTGAAACTCTACAACGTTTATTCTGAAACTGTAATTGTTCTGTGATAAACTAATAAATAATTTATAGAGAAAACCCCTGTAATCATGTATAGATTCTGTTTAGCCTCAGTTTTGGATAACAAATCTTTTGGAGATGCAGTAACGTCTCAGTAATCTAGTGGGCCATCCCCTGGTCTGAGGAAACTCCTGGATTTTTTCAGTTTTATTTTATTTATTTAATTTAAATTCACTTTTTTTATTTACTCATATTTCCATCGTGTCGCTTATATACTTGGGGAAAGAAGCACATATGGATGTTATGGGGTAAGGGGGAGATATGTCACAAATGTAGTAATGTCACCTACATTTTGTTTGTTGTTGAAATTATTTACACAGCTATAAATGTATAATGGTTGATTTATTTTTAAGCAAGTCATTTGAAAATGTTTTAAGTTTTAAAATGTTTTAAAAAAAATTCCAATGTTAATATAAACATTTCTCTCAGTAGGAATTGGGTGGAACCTTTCCCATCATATGTTTTTTTGTATTTTGTTCAGGTTTAAACAGCATAATATAACATTTTGGTGAAAATATGCAAAATAGTAAACCGAAGCTTGAAGATAAAATGGCAAATATCTCCACAGCTACAGTAAATTTTCCAGGAGAACTGACATAAGCTGGGATAAATGTGATCCATACAGCACAGAATATGAACATACTGAATGTAATGAATTTAGCTTCATTGAAATTATCAGGCAGAGTGCGAGCCAGAAAAGCTAAAATAAAGCACAAGAAAGCCAGTAGGCCAATATAACCCAGCACAGCAGAGAAACCTGTAGTAGAACCCAGACTGCATTCAAGAATTATCTTTTCATGATAATATTTCATATTTTTGTAGGGAAAAGGAGGAGATATTGTTAGCCAAAGCACACAGATAAGAACCTGTATAAGTGTTAAAGAAAGAACACTAAGTCGTTGTTGTGCAGGCCCAAACCATTTCATGACATTACCTCCTGGAAGTGTCGACTTGAAGGCCATTAACACCACTATTGTTTTACCCAAAACACAGGAGATACAGAGGACAAAAGTGATTCCAAAAGCAGTGTGACGTAACATACAGGACCACTCAGTGGGCTGACCGATGAAAGTAAGTGAACAGAGGAAACACAGAGACAATGAAAAGAGCAGCAGGAAGCTCAGCTCTGAATTGTTGGCTTTTACTATGGGGGTGTCCTTCTTACTGTAAAACAGGATGACCATCAGAACAGTTAATCCTGCTCCAAAAAGTGAGAATAAAAGTAGCACTATACCCATAACTTCTGTGAATGAGAGAAACTCTACATCCTTTAACACACATTTATTTTTCTCAGCATTAGACCGGTATTCATCTGGACACTGCTTGCAGTCATTCGAATCTGCAAAGGAGAAATTTATCATTACAGAAAATAAAAAGATAATGGTTTTATTTATGAAGTCTCTGGTTGCAGAAATTGTAGATGCTGTGAGATGGACTGAAGATTACCTGTCTCATTACTGATTTCTCCTTCTGCACATGGAATACAGTCATAACAGCAGACAGGTCTTCCTTTTTGTGTAGCTTTCCTTGTACCCGGAGGACAGCTCTCACTGCACACAGACCTTGGCTTCTACATGTAAAAATACAGTATATGTTTTTAATAGCATACAGTGCTATTTAACTGACTCTTAAGAACAAAAATACAATCACCAGTTTTATTGATCAAAGAGTATTTTATAATTTATGCAATAAACCATGAGAGTGATTTGTGTGTGTGTGTGTATGTATATATATATATATATATATATATATATATATATATAATCCAATGGGCATGTTTCACATTTATAGAGGACATTTTCCCCCAACCTCATTAATACTTCATCTTTAATTTCAAATTCTTAGACTTGATCTATACATTGATTATAACAATGTGTTTATTGTTATCTCTACGTTATCAAATTCAATCATTTACACTAAAAAATTAAAAAAAGAAAATGCAATTGCACTGAATAATGTTACGAGATTATTATTATTCTTTTTTTTTTGTTGTAATATTTCACGAGTTCACCCTTACATCTAATCTGAAGGCAAATAGTAGGCATATTTTGGCGTGCTGTCCTGGGGGAGGGGTCCGGGCCCGGAGCATAGCCCGAACCCAAATAACTCCCCCTATCCCTAATTTGGGATAAATAGATTAGAAGTGAGGAGTTGGGGTGGAGGAGGGTTGCCGAAAAACTGTCGTGGGACAGGAGGTAGGAAGACTGGATATATATACGCTTGCGTGCTATTTAAGATGATTAGCTAAACGAGATGCACCTGTGCCAAATTGGATGATTATCTGATCGTGCTTCTCCCGAACTTTGTTAATAAAACCACATTTCACGAGTTCACCCTTACATCTAATCTGAAGGCAAATAGTAGGCATATTTTGGCGTGCTGTCCTGGGGGAGGGGTCCGGGCCCGGAGCATAGCCCGAACCCAAATAACTCCCCAAAAGAAGCTTAAAGCCATAGGACAGCAGCCAGAGAGCTAAAATTTAGTTGCCCCCCAAAATATGCGTGTTGGGAAGAAAATGCAGAGCGACCGGGAGAGCCGTGCAGTGTTCGACGAGAGCTGCGGCTCGCAACGTCTTACCAGCGAGCCCTCCGTGCCGCTTATGGGAGGAGCACGATGCCTGATATCAAGAAATGAGGGACTCTTGCTGCCTCCGAAGGGAGCTGCGGCTCTGCTGCACCGGAAGGGAGAGTCCCTCTTGCGGCGGAGTACGAGGCGCGGTTTGTTGCATCTGATGGAGGGCTCTCACTGCGACTGAAGGGAGCCAGCGACTGTATCCCATCGGGAGGGAGATCCCTGGCCGCCATAGAGTATGCAACATAACTCGGACGGTGGGTTCACACTGCGACCGAAGGGAGCCGTGGGTCTGCTGCACCAGAAGGGAGAGCCCCGTCAGATGCTGAATAGGCAATGAGATTCGAGCCGCGGTTTGGCGCGTCGGATGAAGGGCTCCTAATGCAACCGAAGGGAGCCAGCGGCTGTACCCCATCGGGAGGGAGATCCCTAGCCATCGTTGAGCATGCAACATAACTCAGATGGGGGGTTCACACTGCGACCGAAGGGAGCTGTGGGTCTGCTGCACCGGAAGAGAAGCCCTAGTCCGATGCTGAGAAGGCAAAGAGACGCGACTGTTGGAGGGACTCCCGCTGCATCCGAAGGGAGCTGCGGCTCTGCTGCACCGGAAGGGGGAGTCCCCCATTGCGGGTTTATGGAGGCACGTTTTTTTTTTTGTTTTTGTTTTTGTTTTGTTTTTTGCCTCTGAGGGTTCTCCCAGCCTCCGTAGGGGGTTCGCAACTCTGCAGCAGGAGTGCTTCCCCGGAGGGGAGAGCCCTGATTGACGCTAACTGGAATACGACTGTTGGAGGGACTTTTGCTGCGTCCGAAGGGAGCTGCTGCTCTGCTGCACCGGAAAGGCGAGTCCCCCTTGCGATGCGAGGCATGGCTTGATGCGTCTGATGGAGGGCTCTCACTGCGACCGAAGGGAGCCAGCAGCTCTATTCCCCCGGGAGGGAGAACGCTGTCCGCCCTTGAGCATGCAACATAACTCAGATGGGGGGTTCACCCTGCGACCGAAGGGAGCCGTGGGTCTGCTGCACCGGAAGGGAGAGCTCCATCAGATGCAGAATAGGCAAGAAGATTCGAGGCACGGTTTGATGCATCGGATGGAGGGCTCCTGCTGCGACCGAAGGGAGCCAGCGGCTGTGTTCCCCCGGGAGGGAGATCCCGGTCCGCCATTGAGCATGCAACATAACTCAGACGGGGGGGTTCACCCTGCGACCGAAGGGAGCCGTGGGTCTGCTGCACCGGTAGGGGAGCCCCGTCCGATACGGAGTAGGCAAGAAAACGCGACTGATGGAGGGACTCTCGCTGCGTCCGAAGGGAGCTGCGGCTCTGCTGCACCGGAAGGGAGAGTCCCCCTTGCGACTGTATACGAGGCTTAATTTGATGCATCGGATGGAGGGCTGTCACAACGACCGAAGGGGGCCTGTGGCTCTGCTGCACCGGGAGGGATAACCCCGTCTGCCGCTGAGCGCGCAGCGCAACTCAATGACAGATGAAAGGCTCACACTGCGACCGAAGGGAGCCACTGCCCAGCTGCACCGGAAGGGAGAGCCCTGTCCGATGCTGAAATAGGCAAGGAGATTGTAACGATGGCTGGAGGGCCCTTACTTTGGCCGAAGAAACGATAACTGAGAGGCTTCTATTATTCAAGTACACAACATGATTTAAGGAGGAATATTTTTTTTTTTTTTTTTAAATGTCTGATGAACAACAACCGAGGGCATCTATCGGATTATGTGAGAGGCCCCTTTTGAGCTGCTTAAGTTTAGGGCTGAAACGATTCCTCGAGTAACGCGATTACAAAAAATGATGTAGGCAAATTCCTCTGCTTCGAAGCCTCTTTTAATTTATTCTAAATCTCACGTCAGGTTCTTTCGCAATGATTTATTTTATTTTTTAAAATGTGACAACGCATTTTTTTTTTTTTTTTTTTGGGTTGTTGTTGGCGGAAGGAGACAAGCGCTGCGTCCGAAAATCACGTACTGCAAGGAGTCAGCAGTGTTTTGATTTGAGGACGTAAAGAGAACGTTGTGGCATGTGTCCATTGCAAGATAGAGCTGGCATACCACAACTAGGGCCCTACAATTTCCGCGATGCAGAAAACGTGGAGGGGATTGCGGAATCCAGTCACAAAAACGGAATTTACAGTTGAACGCGGAATGGCAAAGAACTTGCCAATTATTATTATTATTATTTATTTTATTAATAATTTTTTTTTTTTTTTTTTTTTTTTGAATGAATGAATGAATTAATCAAAATAGGTAATTGCACTTACATCCAATTCACGAATTAATATCTCTAAATATTAAGCCGGAACAGTATTTAAATGTAAATCCTGCATGTTCTGTGTGTCTCTGTTAATGAATGGAGCAGGAGCGCGACTTCCTTTATCACACACACACTGAAGCGCGCGTTACGCTCACGGTAATTTCTGCGTCTGCGGTCTCACTAAATAAGGACTTGAACAACATCTCCAGAACTGCTCTGACAGTCAGTTCATGAGCATTTGACCATTTGATTTAAGTAAAACTAGCGTCACATCACATACACAGAACTGAAAAGGTACGTCAACCCGACTAAATAAAAGTCCGGGGTCCTGACATTTTATCCTACCCATCAGATTTACTGTGCATGCGCACATCAGTATAATTAAGCAAAAACGCATTTTATTACTCGATTAATCGATGGATTTTTTTTTTTTTTTTTTTCGTTGATGAAAGGAGGGTCCATCGTGAATTTAGATTGGGCGTTCCGGAGTTAGACAAAAGCGAGCCTGATGAGGTTGAATTGGAGAATGGACATAAAATATATATTATTTATTTATTATTTATTTATTTTTTTTGAGGCTCTTGCGGCAGCGAGAATTGCGGCAGTAGGGAAGGATGGAAAGGGCTCCTGCGGGAGCAGACACTGCTGCGGCAGTGATGAAATATAGGTAGAGGCTCCTGCGGGAGCAGACACTGCTGCGGCAGTGGTGAAATATAGGTAGAGGCTCCTGCGGGAGCAGACACTGCTGCGGCAGTGGTGAAATATAGGTAGAGGCTCCTGCGGGAGCAGACACTGCTGCGGCAGTGGTGAAATATAGGTAGAGGCTCCTGCGGGAGCATACACTGCTGCGGCAGTGAGGAAAAAACAGAAAAGGCTCCTGCAGGAGCGGACAATACTGCGGCGGTGGGGAGATATAGAGAAGGCTCCTGCGGGAGCGGACAATGCTGCAGCGGTGGGGAGATACAGAGAAAGCTCCTGCGGAAGGATGGCTGAAGTGAGGATTGACCGTTACAGATAGATAGGGCATGTTAGGAGAGTTAGCTATGGTAGATTAGGAGTTTTAGTGAAAGGGGATGAGCTGGCGTTAGAGGGGTTGGCTGAAGAGGGTTCAAGATAGATATATAAATAAATAAAATAATCGGCCTGACCACTAATAGGTCTTGGTACCCTCTGCCTTCTGGCAAATCTGGAGCTGGAGGCCACTGAACAGAAAAATGGTTAGTAGCATGAGGGAGCGGAAGAGTTGAGGGCGCGTTTACGAATGGAGGCGGCCTCACGTTTGCTTCAGCTGCTGTAGCTGTGGGTCGTGGGAAGGGGCTGGGGTGTGTGATGTCTTGAAGAACCTGTGTAGCCTGCACTGCTAGCAGAAGTAACAGGATGGAAATACTGAGATGTGCAGGTCCGTGTTGCAAGTAAAAGTAGCTTCATGCTTGCTTTGGCTGCTGTAGTTGTTGGCTGATTTGACAATTGGTCAAACCTTGTCTGAATTAATACAGTTCTGTTGGAAAAGCATCTTTTCCTCTTATTTTGGCCTTCGGGCCCTTTTAAACAGCCTCCAGAGCAGATAAATTTTGGGATGCCGTTTTCCTGTTGTAGTATGGACTGTGAAAATAGAGGCTTTGAAACGATGTAGCATGTTTAGTTTTATAAACCATTGTACCAATAGACATGTCTATGGCAGTAACGTTAATTGCAGTAATGTGATATTCAAATTCAAGCCGTTTCTAAAGACATTTACTTTGCATGCTTTTCATATAACAGTCCTAAAAAGACGATAGAAAATTTACTCACACTTGTTGTTCTGCAGCCAAACACGAGGCAGTAGCGTTTTTTTGAAAAATTCTGAATAATCATGCCAGTAAATGGTGAAATATGTCCCTAAATAATCGATCCTGCCGGAATAATTGCATGAAACTTATGTCTGTATCTTCTCAGTGAGGTTTAAACATGCACAGTAAAGCAAATGTAATGTCTTTAGACATTTCGGTGTGGATGACAACTCTGCAAAAAGCCTTTGCTTCGTGGTTAAAAAGTGGCATCGTCATCGGACAGAGTTAAGTCATAACGCCGTTTAACAAATTTTTGCGTCTTCATAAGCGCATTCTATATATAACGTCTATTTAAATTGTTCAGATGAGCAAATCACGAGGTTTTCTTGCATGATTAGCATTTTAATTGTTTGGTCAGACGGTTCATATATTGATCTATATATTCACGTTCATAAATCGGGGATTAAACGTGGAATTTATCTTTTGTATGCTAAATATGTAAACAATATGTGCACAGTACCTATAACTGCGCTTTACATTTTGCAAGATTGACATGCTAAATGACCCGGTTTACTCTCATCAATTTTGTTAAGAGAAGATATGTACCAGTTCATTGCGTTTACGAACGACATGTATCCGTTTAATCAACTCGACATGTATACCGGTTTAGTCCTTTCGTTCACGAATGAGAGCTCTCGATCTCTGAGACTCATATGAAACTCGCTCATTGTGGATGACAACTCTGAAAAATTCTTCATGAATTAGTGTAAACTGAGAACGATTCGTTCGCCTAGAAGATTCATTCGAAAAAACGATTCTTTCACGAACGACATGCCACTACAACAACGCACGGTCTTCGCCGCTAGTGGAGGCAGCATCGAACTGCGCCACGGCTGAAAAAGCGAGAGAGGTTTACTGCGCTGAGAACTGGAGCACGGCTGCGATCCAGCATTGTAAGAGAGCCCGGTCCTGGCGAGAAAATCGTGTTGTCGAGTGAGGCGAGCTCAAGGATTTGCACGAGCTTTTGGCCACAACGTGTGGCTTGGCGAGAAGAGCAGCTGACGCGATGACGCTTGTTGGTGTTCGGCGGATAGATATCTTCGTCGGAAGGAAGATTGGGCCTGTGATAAGATGACGGACAGAGCGAACCGAATGCGGACAGAGCGAACCGAATGCGGACAGAGCGAACCGAATGCGGACAGAGCGAACCGAATGCGGACAGTCTATGCCGAAAAACTGTCGTGGGACAGGAGGTAGGAAGACTGGATATATATACGCTTGCGTGCTATTTAAGATGATTAGCTAAACGAGATGCACCTGTGCCAAATTGGATGATTATCTGATCGTGCTTCTCCCGAACTTTGTTAATAAAACCACATACAAACAAGAAATGATGGTGGAAATTATACTTTTGAACTAAATTAAAACGCCAGTTGGACACAGTAGTGAGCGTTTAATGAGTTTGGACAACATTTTCTGTCCTGAATTTAAACAGATACTTGGCCAAATTGTATGTATTTATTTTTCTTATTTAGTTTTTATTGGTCGATGTAAGTATACATTTTGCTCCACAAGTAATAATAATAATGATATATATATATATATATATATATATATATATATATATATATATATAAACTTTAGAATAAACAAGTAAGTGCCAATTACCTCCAGCTGTCCTCCAACCCAGATTATGTTTTCAGCATTAAGCAAAAACCGCTGATCAGGGGGCAGTGAGGCATCATAGTATCCCACTGGTTTAAACTGGACTGATCCATCAGAGTCCTGCTGCCAGTTTATGACTTCGTATTGGGCTATTACGCCACCAGAGCTGTCAAACCACACACTATTTCCCATCTTTACAGTGAAATGTACTTTTTTTAGAGCCTCAGCTACCTATTGAGAAAAAAGCAATTTAACACACTTAAACAGAAAAAGGATTATTCTCCTGCTTATGTTCCATCTGTCTAATGCTGTCTTTTTAAAATAATATTACCTGCTGTGGTTGTATTAACAGATCTTTTTCACAGCCATCTTTGCACTTGAGTAGACTGTGTAATGAATGAGCAACAGCATAAACTGAGTTGTAGACGTTACTTGCATATCTTTGTTCAGGCACATCATCACTGAAGCTTTTTAGCACAAGCAGGTCCTGATATATGTTGCAATTTATTGCATATTGAGAATAATTTTTTTGCTCAGTGTGTAAGCAAGGAAAAGCTGTTTCCCAGAAAACTTTTGTAACATAATCTTCAAAACCTTCAATATAAATTTGTCTCACTGCAAAACCCAGTGACCCTCCCAGAATATGAAAACTGTTTGGAGTGATCAAACGCTTTGCTGTTATCCATGCTTCCACACCAATCATCTGGAGGCCTGTAATGTTTTGAATACTTAGAAGTTCAAGTAGGTTGTACATCTCGTAACTAGTAAGAAATGCAACAATCACTTTTGATGTGCTTTTTTTAATTGTCTCTACCACTTTTTGGAGTTTGTCAGACTCTGTTCGGTAGAATTTTAAAGAGTACTCTACACAAATCCCCTCCTCCTTGGCTGTACTGAGAAATATGGCCATCCCATTGTTTCCATAGTCATTATCGGTATTCACAGTTCCAACCCAAGACCAGCCTAAGTGCTTGACTATGTATGCAAGTGCTCTGCTCTGGTGGTAATCACTAGCAATAGTTCTGAAGAAATAGGGGTAATTTTTCCTATTACTGAGGCATTCACATGTGGCTGAGTGACTTATCTGAAAAAGAAAAAAAAAAGCTGACAGTGATACCATTGTCATGAGATCATTATCAGAATTACTGTATAGGCAGACCCTTACCACTGGAATTTTAAAAGGTCCTGTAGTTCTGGACAGAATCACTGTGGCTGATGACTCTGTTTCTCCTATGATGGCATGTATAGGAGACTGCCCATTGCATGTGTCCTCTGCTGCAAATTCTTGTCCATTCATTAATGCCATAGTTGCACTCATAGAAGACAGTCTTGAACCACAGGTATCATAGATTCTGTAGCCAATAGAAATATTCGGAAGCAAACTTTCACTTCGGTTAATCTCCTCAATGGCAAAAATCATGGTCTGTGCCCTCCTGAAATCTCTTAGATTCACGCTGTAGAAACATTAAACAAGTAGGAAAAATGCATAATAATAATAATAGTAATAATAATAAAAATGATATCAAATACAATTATTATTTTGCTGCAGTGTGTGTGTGTGTATCTGTGTAAAAGTCTAGTTTTAAATGTAACAAACCTGGAGCATGACAGAGGCTGAGGTTTCTTTGTAAACACAAATGAAGGTAATGTCTCTATGCTTCGGATTGGAAAAAGTGCTCCGATAGTTATAGCTCCATCCTTGAATAACAGTGGGTACTTCGGGTCTCCTATCATATTGCATAAATATGTTTCTGCTTTTGTATGAAATTGATGGAAAAGAAGGATTGTGTAAAGAAATACAGGCATCCCAAAGATTGAGTTCAACTTCATATGTCAGCTGCATTTGACTTCATAAAACATTTTCATTTTTATAGGCGTACTTAATATGGATGATTGTTTGTGAACGTAAACAGTGACTTCATAGGACAGTACAGGAGGCAGGTCAAGGAGGAGTTGAATAGAGTAAAGGTAATTTCAAAGCATCTGTGTCAAAGAATGGACAAGTGGATCAATGTTGTGCAATTAAATAGACATTAACACCATCGTATTATCTGCTTTTCATAAAGTAATGTAATGTGTGGCTAAGAATTGTGTACCATACTCAGAGTTTGTGCTGTGTATAAGTGAACACACACACACATACATATATATATATATATATATATATATATATATAATGCTAAATGAATGACAGTGAAGTGTTTAAAAAGTGTTTATCTTTAATCTTTTAAATAGATACATCGCAATATTTGAAGATTAGTTTAGTTTGTGTTCCTATAAAACGCAAGTTTCATCATGATTGCATTTGATTTACAGTGTTACTAGTCATCTTCTATCAAGATCAGTCCATTCACTATGATGTTTATGAAAATTGATTCCTGTTTATTGAAAATAAACTTTTAATACATTCAATTCCAATGTATTTACTTATGTTCTTTTTGTAGCATTTTTTTTTTCAGCTTCTGTACATGAATGCAGCAAATAACTGGGCCTTGGCATCTTACCGATTATTCTCAGAAGCAGTCCAGAAATTTGGTATACTGTCAAGGCAAGTACAGTAAAGAAAAAAGCATTTAAATTTTCTTTAAACCAGGGTCAAGGGAGTCCAAGGACTGGAGGATGTACAGATTGCCAGGTTCATGTTTTCTTCAAGAGGCACAGACCAAAATAGTTTCATATCTGGTAAAAGTGTCCATAATCAAAGATGAATAGATATGAGGTACAGTGACCCTCTTTTAGTTACCCTTTCAGCACACTGCTGTTTATGTTTTAATCTAAGTGGATTTTTAATTATGTATTTAACTGCTAAATCGTCAGGACATCAAAGAGCCATATCTAGACTGGGTCATAGCTGTGATTTATTTTTTTAATTTACATTTTTTATTACCCCATATTTGTAGAAAAAAACCTGACAAAGCAAATCCATTTATTTGACAGGAAAATTAGCACCAGTTGAATTCAGCAGGTTTTTGAGTGTCCTCAACCCATCCAAACTCGTAGAGAATTAACATTCTTGAACAACTGCTCTGATGACAAAATGCATAAAGGCCTATAACACTAGCTTCTTCTACTCTTTTTTTCTATTCGAGCTGTTTTCTTTTTATTATAATATATATATATATATATATATATATATATATATATATATATATATATATATATATATATATATATATATATTTAAACTTGCTATGTGCAATGCATCAACCTAACTGTGACTTGTTTTAGCACTTATGTATTATTGCTCTTTTGTTGATTTTAATTTCTTCCATTGTCCTTATCTGTAAGCCACTTTGGATAAGTGTCTGCTAAATGACTAAATGTCAACATCTAAATTTAGATCTTCAATATCTTAATTAGAGCCCGACCGATATGGATTTTTGGGGGCCGATGCCGATATTAACTCGAAAATAGCCGATTTATAAGCCGATATTTTGATTTTGAAAATAAACTGGATATTATACCCATTTCCTATAAACTGCACTTACACAACATTCAATAGCAAAATATCTGCCTGTTCTATGTATGTGGGCTGTATAAACCATTTTCCAGAAGGGATTTATGTAAAAAAAAAAAAAATCCTTAGATTATGGTCTCAATGACTAAACAATTGCACATCAAAAGTATATATTTTTTAATGATCAAAAAACAGTCTGGTTTTAAACATTTAACACTTTTACTTTCTTCCAGTTGAAGCTGGTTTTAACAGTCTGTGTGTGTAAATAAATTATAATACTAAAGTTAAAGTATTTTCAGAAGTAGTCCCACACTTTGCTGCTACAGCATTCACCTTTTTCAGGTATCTGTAGGCAGAATGAGAGACAGAGAAAGAATAAGCATGTGTATTAATAATATCACCATGTATCATTACTCATGTCATCATTAGAATTAGAATTATAATAAACAGGGATCTCCTACATAGGCAAAAATGAGAAATTTATAAAAAATTTTATTTGTCAAGCAATAGGTATTACCAACTTATATTTAACTATATTATTTCAACATTTTCCTGTTATGTCTGTAAAGCTGCTTTGAAACAATATGTAAAAAAAAAAAAAAAAGAAAAAAGCACGTGTTCAACTCACATTTATTTACATGTCCCCTCTGGTTTAATCATTTCTGACGCACCTACTGTAGTTACTGTAACTACACTATATTTGCTCTCACAGACACATTCACAACGGACCCGTATATCTTTTCCTCTTCTCTTTGTGCAGTCTGAATCAAAACATCGTCATGCGCTGGCGAACGTAAAGTTAGCCTACTGTTACCGGAAGATTACGGAATCAATTCGAAGTTGAATGGTTAAAGATAGTGTCATGAACACACTGCTGTCAATTTTGAGAAGAACCACCTTCAAACAAGTTAATAGCAAGCATTTAAGGGGCCTGCTAAAAAGGAAGCTATATTAGCGTTAGAGTAACGTAACCAGCCTGAATTCACCAAATTTTCTCTGGACCTGAGGGTAGCCTCTTCTTCCTTGCTTCTCTCTTAATTATCATCAGCTGGACTAGCGCTATCGCTCGCTTCTTACAACGGGACAGATACATGTTTGCTGCTGACCGAAAGGAGGAACAACAGACTATGAAAGAGCTCCCGCTAAAAGTTTTTAAAACTCCGCCAACGCCATAGCGCAGCGCAGCGCAGCGCAAATCGCGTTGTATCTGAAGGGCAACGCTGAACCCAGCATACCGCGTCCTGTGTGAAAGGACCATTACGCGGTCATTATGTGGGAAACACACCGCAATAGAATAAGAATAATTTAAATGCTAACGTTATAGTTTGACCTCTTATTAACGTTCGCGCTCTTCCACTGATAAACATGGTATTAGCTTTGTGGCTAATCTAATATAGCAATGCATGAGCGGCTGTAAGTGATGTTGCAGAATATTTAGAAGTGATAACGATAGGACCGTTAGCTAGAACTACCACACCGTTTTTATATACAGTGTATGAACTAAATCTACAATCATTTCACATGACGAACGACAGACTCACCTGGGTGGCTTGGCTGATCGCTTTCTTCTGTAGTGAATTTCTGGCGCTGTTGTCAACTCTGGAGTTGCAGACCGCCCTCTGGTGGGCAAAGTATGCAACACTCATAACATGAGTGAAGCATGAGACTCTGTTTTTTCATGTTTCATCGGCCGTTATAAACGCCGATGCTGATTTAAATGCAATTAGCTCATATCGGCTGATAATATCGGCCGGCCGATATATCGGTCGGGCTCTAATCTTAATGATTTAGCAGTTAAATACTATGGCGTTATTTTTTTGTCAAAAGTTATGAGCGTGTAAGACATGCTCACGAACACATTATGTTATTTCACACACGCAAAAATGAACCTTCAGCTGGCATGATAAAAGTACTCGTGCACAAATTCAACAACCGAGAGGTGTACATGTAGCTGCGAGCGAGCGCCTGGCATACTTGCATAGGTTAACTCTGCTTGTGCAGTGGAATCCTGCTCGCGCGCAGCGGGCTTCTGCTCGCGGAGTCCTGCTTTGCTCGCACAGTGGATTTCTGACATAGACAGTAAAAGAAATGGAAACGGCGACCCCATTGGAACTCAATTGAGACAAGTGAAGCCCATTTTTAGCGTTTTTTAGCACTTCCTTTTCTGACGCGCAGACTCAAACGAAGCTAGACGACGTCAGCAACCTGTCTGACGGATGTAAATCTTCTAAGTGGCTGTGTGTGCAAACTGCCATCGTTAATCTTGCAGAGAAGGCGAGCTTGAGCGGGGAGTTCTTTGTCGTGAGTGAGCAGGAGTAAGTATTCTGATTAATTATTTTGTATAGTATTTTAAAATGTAACGCCAGTACGCCATATTAAGTTCATTGCCTGCGAGCTTCTCCTCCTGTCTGTACGGTAATGCGACAGAGAGACGAGTGGTTATGACGCAATCGTTAGCCTATTTTTTACAAAAACTGTTTATACGGGGCCATAATGTAACATAGAAGGTAATGGAGCCCTTTATACATTGTCGTGTATCTTTAGAAATAAATAATGGACAAACGGAGTCTTTAAACGCCTCAGATGTAAAGTTATTCGCTGTCAAAGTGACGCCAAAATGAATGGGAGTCAATGGGAATGCTAACGCAAGTGAAGTTCTGCTAAAAGATGGCAGCCCCCACCCGATTTCAACTTCCGGTCGAGTTCCTTGCCCCCTGATTTCTGCTCGCTCGAGTCTACAAGACTTTTGACAATTTGGGGGCGGAAACCAAGGAGGGCACTGACCCTCTTATGATTGGTCACTTTCACACAGGGACATCCTTGTACCTTGATTGACAGCTCTCATTACAGGAAGCACGGAGTTGGGTTAAGTTACCACCGAAGAAGAGTGGGAATGAATTAGAATGAGTTTTCTAATATACATTAAATGTCTCTGCACATATAAAATGCTGCGCAGATCATAGTTAAATCAATTACCATCGATGAATATACACTCTAGAAACGGTTGGGTCATTTTGTTGGGTTATTTTATTTCTTTTTAAACACTTTTGGGTAGTTTCAAATTTACCACGTGTTGGGTTAAACCTGCTGGGTTGCGTCGCTGGGTTGTTTCAGGTCAGCGCTGGGTTATTTAACGCGCCTTGAAGATGTTTAAATCGCTCCCCAACTGTAATTTTGGAAGAACAACGGGGCAAAGCCACGGCTTTCAACGGTTTTAAGGTAAGTTTATTTAATGTTTTCTTTAATAATTATTTTAAATTGGCAGAATTCTAACTTTTTTTGCTGCAACATTACTGTTAAACTTCTATAGGCCAACATTATTTACGTTAAATTATTAACAGTTTACCTCAAATTGGCAACCTACGTAACGTTACTCACATAATCATGCTAAGGTATCTAAGACGACAGATTAATACAGTTTTATTAAGTTTCAGACAGTGACGGATTGCTGAAATATGCGAATATCTGTGAGAATAGAGGAAAAAGTCGTTTCTGACACTGAAAAGCGAATTTAACATTTAAGTGAGTCAAATGAGTTCAAATAAGTGAATACGACTATCTGCTCTAATGTAAACGCCTGCAGTTGTCCATATCGACATGTAAATCATACAAATTACGATCCGGTTCAAATAAACCGGTTCAGTAATTCTCTAACAAAGTGATTCCCGGAAAAGAATCGATGTCTCAGGGCATTTCAAAGTGGCGCACGCACAGCGGACGTAGGCGGGTTAGTGAGGTGATTTAATGCTTGTGTGGTTTATAAAGACTTTTTACATACAAGTTATAATTCAAAATGTTGTTTTTTCCTTTCAGAAAAGCACATGGATACACTTGTGAGAGAAAAACTCTTCGAGCTCAGTCTTATTGAGGCGTCTAACGGTAAGTTCTTGTTTATTATACATTTTACATAATTGTTTGTCTGTTATAATCAACTAACGTTAACCCTCACTTAACTTAAAAGCACATACATTTTTATTTCGTGCATAAAGCTGCACTTTATGTGACTTTATGTTCAGATTACATAATTTATGAGCGTAAACGTCATATACCCATTTTCCAGATTGTGTTTTTTACTTGTCCTTATCACTTTGGTACACCTATAAGTGTATATGGACTGTTTTAAAGCTGGGGAGTAACCCAGTACCTGCGTGACTTGTCATAGAACTGTCTGTGTGCGCGCATTCAGTGTGATCTCCCTTACTGTGCCAGTGACTATGTGTTTGATAAAGCCAGGATATTAACATAAAACTGTGATTTATAATGACAGGAACATCCCATTGATTAGACAGTTTGAAAGCACACCTTTTCAGCTAATCACTAGAGCATATTCTGCTTCTGTAGACCAACTCATAGGTGAATTTAACTCATAAACATGATGGACTCAATTTCATGATGAACTTCACACAGTTAATTGAACTGAATCACTGTTATTAACAGTTAACAAATTAAAACACTTTGTTTTTTCTTTTACTTTATTTTATAGGTTGGAACAAACATGGAATTCTTTAACTGAGCAGAGTACACAAAACCCCATCCAATTGTCGTGGCGATTTAAAAATGCCAGCAGATCTCTCAGGCATTGATCATAATCAATGGACAGGTAAGGATATTCTGGACTATTTTCAAAAGGAATTGCAAATTGTATATTTAATTGCATTTTTCCACATGTGGACACATACATTGTGACAGTCCAAACGCAATTGAAACGCATTTGAATTTCAGATGCCTTACACAGAAAGCCGTCAATTTGTGTCAAGGCTGGGACTATACTATGGGGCATGTTTGTATTGGGAGATATTTTGTAGTTTTTACCCCAAATCTCTCACTGTTTCCACTCTGATGCACGTCAGCAAAGCAACATTGCAGTTCTACTCTGATTTACCTATTTGCATCTTGACCTATATTTTATTCATCAGGTGAAAAGCATTTTGCACAATTGTCTTTGAGTGACATCACCTCCCAATACAGACACTCTCCATAGTATGGTCCCACCTCTTGACAAAAATTGACAGCTTTCAATGTGAGGTATTGGAAATTCAGATGCTAAAGTAATTGCAATTCCATTTGAGCTTTGGCAGGTAACATGTGCCACCAGATCCAGTCTGTATCCAGATCAGAGGGTCACTGCAGTCACCCGGATCCAGTACGTATCCAGACCAGATGGTGGATCAGCACCTAGAAAGGACCTCTACATCCCTGAAAGACAGTGGAGACCAGGACAACTAGAGCCCCAGATACAGATCCCCTGTAAAGACCTTGTCTCAGAGGAGCACCACGACAAGACCACAGGAAACAGATGATTCTTCTGCACAATCTGACTTTGCTGCAGCCTGGAATTGATCTACTGGTTTCGTCTGGTCAGGGGAGAACTGGCCCCCCAACTGAGCCTGGTTTCTCCCAAAGTTTTTCTCTCCATTCTGTCACCGATGGAGTTTCGGTTCCTTGGTTTTCCTTAGTTGGAGACAATTAATATCAAGCGATATCATTGACTTGATTGCACAGAGGGACGATACATCACTGAATCAATGATGAACTGACTTTAACTGAAAACTGAGTGTGTACTGTTGTCCCTTTGCATTATTACACACTATTTTCCTATTTAATATTGTAAAGCTGCTATGATGCAGTATTTGTTTAATATGACAGGCTTATTAGTCATAATACATGGAAAATACAGCTGCAAACGGACTTTGCTTTTCCATTTGAAATTTGGCAGTCCCTGTGCATTCATGAAAACTGAAACAGTAATTTTTGTTCAGTGTTTTTGAAACAGTGTTTTTGTTCTAGATTTGCAATTGTTTTTGGATTGTCAGGATGTGTCACATGTGGAAAACGCAATAGAAAATATAATTTGCTATTCCTTTTGAAAATTGTCCTTCCATAGACAGGCTCTATAACAGAGTATACTGCTCTCAGGTGTAGATCTTTGCTTCAAATCTTAAGTGTTTGACAATAGTACACCCAAAAATGAAAATTGTCATTAATTATTCACCCTGGTCTGAAAGCTCTCGAAATTCATCGAAAATATTTTAACTTGTGTTCTGAAGATGAACGAAGGTCTTACGGGTTTGTAACGACATGATATCAATTTATAATATACATTTTAGGACATCTTTAAATGATTTTACATTTAAATGTAAAAAATGTTAATTGTCAATGTCATTTTACTGTGTATTTAAATAGCTAAACATGTAAAAATGTAACAGTTAAACAGCTAGACACCGGCCATTCAGAAATAATTTTCTTATTTATTGCAACTGTTTTTTTTTGTTTTTTTTTTTGGATTTGCTGGAAACAAAAAAAAAAAAAAAGGGAAAATTGCATGTTGTTTGTCATTGGTACAAATTTGTGAATGTCAGATTCCATTAAAATTATTTTTAACAGTCTAAATAACCTGTATTCTTCATTATTTATTAATCCCTGATTGCTTTGTTAAGCAAAAGTGAAATTATGAGAATGACCCAGCAAGAATAACCCAGAATCATAAAAATGCAAACACACAAAGGGTAAAAATTGCAATCTTGGGTTTTCTCAATAACCCAGCATGCTGTTCTGTATAATATTTACCCAGCGCTGGGTTGCCAATTGGGTTATTTTTAACTCAGCCATTTTTAGAGTGTATTAGCGAACGATGAAACCTCAATTGTTAAGAAAGTTAACATTAACGTTACATATTTCCTGAATGAAACATAACATAATTGTTTTCACATGTACTTTTACATGTGAAAACAATTATGTTATGATTCAGTTAGCCTAACGTTAGTTGTCTAAGATGCAGTTTTTAAAGATTAAAAGTTTTTAAATGAGTGTCTGGCGATCAGGCGATCATCACAAGTGTTGGCTAAGGCGTTAGCTACAGAACGAATAGGCTAGCTAGTTACGTTATGTGTTGCTCAAAAATATGTAACGTCAATGTTAACTTACTTAACAAAACGTAGGCTTCATCGTTTGCAAATATATACATCGATGGTAACTGATTTAACTATGATCTGTGCAGCATTTTATACGTGCAGAGACATTTAATGTATATTAGAAAACTCATTCTAATTCATTCCCACTCTTCTTCGGTGGTAACTTAACCCAACTCCGTGCTTCATGTAATGAGAGCTGTCAATCAAGGTACAAGGATGTCACTGTGTTAAAGTGACCAATCATAAGAGGGTCAGTGCCCTCCTTGGTTTCCGCCCCCAAATTGTCAAAAGTCATGTAGACTCGAGCAAGCAGAAATCAGCTGAGGAGCAGAAATCCACTGCGCGAGCAAAGCAGGACTCCGCGAGCAGGATTCCACTGCACAAGCAGAGTTAACCTATGCGAGTCTGCCAGGCGCTCGCTCACAGCTACATGTATACCTCTCGGTTATTGAATTTGTGCGCGAGTACTTTTATCATGCCAGCTGAAGGTTCATTTTTGCGCGTGTGAAATAACATAATGTGCTCGTGAGCATGTCTTACACGCTCATAATTTTGACTAAAATATAACGCCATAAAATACATAGTTAAAAATTAACTTGGACATATGCATGAACAGCAGTGTGTAGACAAGAGTAAAGAAAGCAGGGTCTCCATACCTCATATCTCTCAGATTTGTTTTTGTGTGTATCAGTCCAATGTGCCACAGCTGCTCTGAGCTTCGACTACCTTCTGAGGAGAGTGCATGAAGAGTCCAGGCTTCTGCAAATGTGTCCAAGTCTGCCTGGATGCTTGAGAGAAAAGTTTACTGTACACTAAACAGGTCCTCAATAAGTCAAGCAGTCCTTAGGCCTCCAGCAAGTGCAGCATGTCTGAGTCCTTGATTCTGACATCACAACAAATGCATTCACCAAATTTCTGGACTGCTTCTGAGAATAATTCGTAGAATATCAAGGCCCAGTTATTTGCTGCATTAATGTACACAACCTGCAATTACAAAGGCGGAAAAAATAATGCAACAAAAAAAACATAAGTAAATACATTGGGATTGAATGTATTACAAGTTTCTGTTCAATAAACAGGAATCAATTTTTGGGGGCGCATGTGCAATGCGCAAGTGCTGACCCCAGACGCTGGTGTGCTCGTGTGTTTGTTTGCTTGTTTGTTTGTTTTAAACTGTCTAAACAGGCCACATTTTAAAAGCAACATGCTTTTTAAGATAATCGTTGTGTTCTGGAATCTAAAATGCACTATAGACTGTGTGTCTGCGTTGGGAGATGGAGTGGATTTGGGAAATCTAAGGAACAACGGACTAATGAGGACATTGTTTTACACTGGCGGAGATCTGTTGAGATTCCGACACAATGTTAGAACCCCACCAAAGTTCCTTCATGAACCTTCCAAAATAGTTTGTTGCAACCACACTACAAATAGAAAGAATAAAATAAAACGGAGGGGCTCTAGAGGCGGAATCCGAAACAGACTTAAATCTCGTGGCAGGTGGTTTCCTCTTCCTAAAATAACTTTAACTAATGCTTGTTCGCTTCAAAATAAAATGCTTGAACTTACAGCATTGGTGAAATATAACAGAGACTTTAAAAGAGCCAACCTGATCTGCATTACGGAGACATGGCTAACGGAGGTGATTGACAACATACATTTGGAAGGATACTTGTCACAGGCCAGAGCGGACCACCAATTTAACGGGTCTCGCTCCTCCCTCTAACTTCCACCTCGAGGAGGTCCCACAACACCCCAATGAATGGACGGACAACCAAGATTAAAATGTAACAATTTTATTTGTTTAAAAGTTTGGGGAAAGGGGAAAGGAAACTTTAAAACTAATGATGACTCGAACTATTCTTTATCCACAAATATGGATTCCAGTCTCAATAACACTCCTCTTCAGCCCTTCCTCGACAACACTCCACTTCAGCCCTTACTTTCCAGCCGACTCCACTCCAGGTAAGTTTAAAGCAAGAGCTAGGCAGTTGACGTGCAGGGACTTTCTGGCCCTGGGGGGGGGGGGGGTGGACTTCAAGACCCAAGGCTGGGCTGTTAACGTGCAGGGGTTCTAGCTCTCAAGTAAGTACAGTGTTCAATACACAGGTGGGTATTCACAGGGCTGAGCTGTTAGCGTGCAGGGGTTCTAGCTCTCAGGTAAATACAGAGTTCAATACACAGGTGAGTATTCACGGGGCTGGGCTGTTAATGTGCAGAGGTTCTAGCTCTCGGGTAAGTACAGCGTTCAATACACAGGTGAGTATTCACAGGGCTGGGCTGTTAGCGTGCAGGGGTTCTAGCTCTCAGGTAAGTACAGTGTTCGATACACAGGTGGGTATTCACAGGGCTGAGCTGTTAGCGTGCCGGGGGTTCTAGCTCTCAAGTAAGTACAGTCTTCAATACACAGGTGGGTATCCACAGGGCTGAGCTGTTAACGTGCAGGGGTTCTAGCTCTCAGGTAAATACAGTGTTCGATACACAGGTGGGTATTCACAGGGATGGGCTGTTAATGTGCAGAGGTTCTAGCTCTCAGGTAAGTACAGCGTTCAATACACAGGTGGATATTCGCAGGGCTGGGCTGTTAACGTGCAGGGGTTCTAGCGCTCAGGTAAATACAGTGTTCGATACACAGGTGGGTATTCACAGGGCTGGGCTGTTAATGTGCTACTCACCACTGAAGATATTCAGAGGTCTGTATTCCAAGCAGATACGGGTTTAGTCGATGACTGACGGCTGGTGGGCCTTACAGGTGAGACTGCAAACAATACTGGGCTTCCCGCCCAGCTTGACAAGGGGGCACACGGGGGAGGATCGGCTGTTGTCCTTCGCTTCCCTCGTCAAATAAACAGCACAGACGACACGCACAGGGCCGGTGGTTGCCGACAAGGCCAATGACACAACGTCACATGGATAAAAAGGATAAGGCTTTGATTTAAAAGCTTACAGAGATTGCTGCGTGGGCAACGTCATCCAACCTCCTCCAGAGGCGCCTCCAACACGTCCGAGCTCCAGCTTACTTAAGGTAAAGACTGTGGTTGCCACCAATACACTACTCCTCTCCGTCAGGCCTCTTCCTACGACCAGGGACACAACCACGGACAAACACCACACACCACAAAGGCACTACAATTCTTCTCGTGTGTACACTTCAATATAGCAGCACTCACCGCACTCCACACACTCAGTGAAAGAAGATCGGTGGTGTATTCCCGTTTCGGGCTCAGAGTCCTGACAGGGCGTGTCAGATGGACAAAGGCAGGAGGGCAGACCACAGCAGGCAGATATATCGTACACCGGAGTCTCTCCGTCTTTCCCAGCGATCTCCAACGCAAGGCACTACTATCAACACTGAGTAAACACACAAGCACTGAGGATTATCAGATCAACACAAGAGGGGGGGGGGGATTATCCACTGCTACGGAGAAATATGCAGTCGGAATCCTTTCTTAAAGGCAGTTAGTCTCCCTCCACATCCGTCATTCACTCTCCACAATATACAAGAAATGTTCATAAAGTCTTCACCCACCAGTGCACAGTGTTGTCCTCTCCCAACACGAATTCAATGATCTCCTTCACTCAGGGGCCTTCCAAACGTAGGATCGCTCCTTCAACTCAATCCACAATGAGAGGTAAACACAACATACAAAAGGTCGATCACTTAACTTCCTCTGCACTTCCAATATCCATTTTCCTTGGATTCTCCGTTGCAGCCCGTAAGTCGCAACATCCACGCCACACCAGCCACTTCCGTATCACGTGGAACAACAGCAGAACAAAAAACTCCCCTCCTGTTCATAAACCAGCCCCTTTTATATCACTGCATCCTTCCCGATCCTCCAATCGGTATCCGGCACGTCCTCTTCCCACACCTGACATGTATTTTGGATAATTTTCCCCGCCTTGGGCCAACCGGAACAGAACTTGTGTTTCACTTAAAATAGTCCGGGCGGAAATATTTCCCACACTACAGTTCCGCCCGGATTAGTCACCCAGTGACATCCTCCCCCGCCAAATCGTTCTAGTCCCTAGAACGTGGTTGTTCAACCCAATCCCCATACCTCTCGGGGGGCCGTCCTTGGTTCTCTCGTTGGGACCGTCTGGGTGGTGATCCGGGGTCCAGTCCCCTTGGTTCAGCCTCTGGGAGCCTCGGAACTATGGCCCATGCTTGCAACGGCGGAGCGCACACAGTCGGAGCTGGTAATGCCTCTAGGGGAGGTCTAGGGTAGTTCGGGCATGGCCGAATCAAGTTGCGATGTAATACCCGTTCTGGTCCAGCCTTCCCCTCAGGTCGAAGTACATAGACCGGCTGCCCCAGCCGCTGCTGGTGCTGCACCACATATGGAACAGGCTCCCAACGGTCACTCAACTTCCCTTTCCCCTGTCGCCGGTTGTCCCGTACCAGCACTCTCTCTCCTGGTAACAACGGGGCTTCTCGGGCCGTCCGATCATATATCTGTTTGTTCTTAATTGCGGCAGCATTTATCCTCCCCGAGACTTGCTCATAGGCAGAGTGAAGGCGCTGGTGGTGGCATCTTACCCACTCGGTCAAACTCAAGGTCTCTTCCAACGTGGCCACCCCCAATACCAAGTCTGTCGGCAACCGCACATGTCTCCCGAACATCAGGTAGGTCGGGGCGTACCCCGTAGTGCTGTGGACGCTGTTGTTATAGGCCTGGACCAGTGCAGGAAGGTTACTCACCCAATCGTTCTGACGTTCCTGGTCCAGCGTACCCAGTAGGCTCAACAGAGTCTGGTTGAAGCGTTCGCAGCACCCATTCCCTTGGGGATGGTAGGGGGTAGTATGGGTCTTAGTACATCCATACACCCGACACAACTCCCTGATCACTCTGGACTCAAAGTTCGGCCCCTGGTCACTGTGCAAGAATTCTGGGCATCCGAAAGGCTGAATCACTGCCCTCCATAAAGCGGTGGCGGTCACGTTGGCTGTCTGATCCAAAGTCGGGATGGCCCAAGCATACTTGGTAAACAGGTCGGTGACCACCAAGATGTTTTGGTAGCGGTCCATGGGCCTGCCCAAGGTCAGATAATCCATGGCCAGGATATGCAATGGGGCCCTGGCCTGTATCGGAACCATCGGGGCCTTCACCTCCTTCCGAGCCTTAAACAGGGTACATCGAGGGCATGCTTGAATGAACAAACTCACAGCGGCCTCCATCCCGGGCCAGTAGAAATGTCGCCGCAGAAGCGACAACGTCCTCTCATTCTCCTGATGCCCCAATTGTGTATGGTAGGCCTCTAACAAAGCCTGCACCTGGCCCCCTGGCACCAACACCTGGCGGACCTCCTCTCCCGACTTCGGGTCTTTAATCATCCTGCACATCACCCCATCTCTCAAGCCAAGGCGTGCCCACTGCCCCAACAACTTCCTCACCTTGTGAGTCTGGGCTCGCCATTCCACCTTCGTTGGCCCCCTCCTCCGTCTTAACCAATGACCTAGCATTCTCAAATCCTGGTCCTCCTCTTGACGCTCCCTCCATCGTTGCGGGTCCCAGCCCCAATTCACTGGCACAGCCTCCTGCGGAGCCCCCGGTACCTCTACAACCCCCACTGTCAGCCCTTCCTCCGGGCCTATCGGTAACTCTCGTTCACTCTCCATCTGATGTGCCTCCGGGAGTCTGGACAAGACGTCGGCATTTGTGTGCTCTCGGCCTGGCCGATATTGGATCTGGTAGTCGAAGTTGGCCAGCTGGGCCACCCATCTTTGCTCCACTGCCCCCAGCTTTGCCGTCTGTAAGTGGACCAAGGGGTTGTTATCTGTTATCACCTGTACTTTCGCACCCCATAAGTAGTCTTTGAATTTTTCACTCAGGGCCCACTTCAAAGCCAGCAACTCCAGCTTAAATGAACTGTAATTCGAATCATTCCTCTCTGCCGGGTGGAGGCTTCGGCTAGCATAGGCGATCACTCGCTCTACCCCTTGCTGCTGCTGAGCTAACACCGCCCCAAGCCCGAGGTTACTGGCGTCTGTGTACAAGATGAAAGGTTGTGAATAATCCGCATAGCCCAAGATTGGAGCCTGGAGCAGCTCTTGCTTCAGCCTTTGAAACGCCGATTCACACACCGGGCTCCAAGCAATGGAGGGAGACCCACGGCCGCGAGGACGCCCAGTCCCTGCCAACAGCTGATTTAAGGGTTTGGCAATTTTTGAAAAATCCTTGATGAATCGTCGATAGTATCCGACGAAGCCCAAAAAGGACCGAACTTGCCTCACGGTTTTCGGTGCCTCCCAGCCCTGCACAGCCGCCACCTTCTCGGGATCCACCGAGACCCCCGAGGCACTCACACAATGGCCCAGAAACTTCACCTCCTTCCTCAACAGGTGGCACTTCTCTGGCTGCAGCTTCAACCCATACTGCTCCATGGCCCGAAACACATCCTCCAGATGTCGCAGATGGGACTCAAAATATGGGGAATAGACGATGACATCATCTAGATATACCAGCGTGGAGTCCACCAACTGGCCACCCAGACACCGCTGCATCAGCCGTTGGAACGTGGCCGGTGCATTACAAAGGCCAAAGGGCATACGGTCCCACTCAAAAAGCCCAAAGGGAGTGGTGAAAGCAGTCTTCTCTCGGTCGACCCCCTCGACCTGGACTTGCCAATACCCACTCGCAAGATCCAAAGTGGAGTACCATACAGACCGTGTCAGGCTGGCAAGAGAGTCCTCTATCCGCGGCAGTGGAAAAGCATCTTTCTTTGTGACTTGATTTAATTTCCGATAGTCTACACAAAATCTCCAAGCTCCCGTCTTTTTCTGGACGAGGACAATCAGGGCCGCCCATGGGCTACTGCTCTCCCGGACAATCCCCTTGTCCAACATTCCCTGCAGCAGAGTACGAACCTCCGAATACAGAGTAGGTGGTACTGGACGGTATCTCTCACGACTAGGCAGGGCATCGCCAGTGGGGATCTGATGTTTCACTACACCGGTACAGCCATAGTCCTCATCATGTCTGGAGAACACATGTTGCCACTTGGTAAGGAGATCCTGCAATTGTTTACTCTGGCTTTCCTCTAGCCCTTCTCCCTGCAGGGACTCTCTGGTCAGGTGAACAGGCACCTCATTTCCGAGCTGTTCCAGGGATGAGTCCACCTGAGCCAAGGTCACTTCTACGACCGTAGGACACACCTGCCGGAAGCTGACTTCCCGGCCCTCTCGCACCTGGTGGGCATCCACCATGGTCACCAGGACCAACCGCTGGTGACGATGTAAATTGACAGGGTAAGGGTTCTCGTTCCGTATCTTCACCGGGACTCGGCCTCGGCAAACCACTGCCAATCCATGGGCCACTGCTACACTCTGGCAGTCCATATGGGGCTCGACCAGCACCCAGCCTGACGACCCGCACTCGTGCAATGGTACTCTTGCCCAGACAATGGCCTCACTCCTTGCCGGTATAGAAACTGCGTATCGGCAGGCAACCCGCCCGAAACCTTCTTGACTCCCCCGTGCCTTGGCCATGTGTACCCGACGACAATCGGCCTCTATCCTTTCCCATTCTTGTCTTTCTGCCGGTGGTAGGGTCTTCTTAGGCCTAGCCTGAAACTCCTCCCAGCAGTCTGCAATTACGTTCATCCCCAACAGGGCTTTTTGGATTCCTAGGCAATGATCTCGGACAATAACGACCCCCTTCTGGGGCACAGTGATTCCATTAATCTCCAAATCTGTAACTAGATATCCGACATAGGGGATCTCCAGTCCATTAGCCCCCCGTAAGGTCAGCCAGGGTGCTTCTGTTCCCTGTACCTGGCTACCCTGAAACAGCTCCTTGGACAGGCTCTCTGAGACTAAGGTGACTTGAGACCCAGTGTCTACCAGACATCGTATCTTCACCCCACGGATCCGTACCTCTACCACTGGGCTATGCCCGATCAGCTGATTCCTGGGGGCGCTCATCCAATTTGGGTCACTCACAGAGGTCCCAGCCACTTGACCCACAGTGGCCGGCCGACCTAAAAATCCCCTTCGGAACCCCGTCGAGAGCCGCATTGGCGACTATAATGCCCTGGCTCACCACACCGATTACAAATGGGGCGTCCCTGTTCGTCCCACTGAAAACGGGCCCGGGCTTCCCGTACTGGACGTCTCTCCAGACCTCGTCTTCCCTCGGAATGCGACCGCTCCCGTGACATTGGTGGTAAGCGTTGGGGGCCTCGTCGCATCTCTTCTAGGAGGGTTTTAGATAACTCTGCCATCTGCTCTCTGACATCCTTCAAGAGCTCAGAACGTAAGGCCTGTTTCCAATCCCCTGTTCCAGAGGCAGCTGCCACTTCTCCACTCACTGCCGCACACACTGGGGAATCCACCACTCCCACCTGATCCGCTTCTAGGGCCAGAGGCTCGGCACTCAGGTCTTCAAACATCATAGCTGGGTCTCTACGAAATTGAACACGTAGACTCTGACGAACTGGGCCCTCTCGTAGCCCCAACAGGAACTGGTCTCTTAAGAGAGTCTCCCCCTCTCCCAAGCCATGGTCCCGCTTACCTCGCAGCCTGATGAACTGCTCCCGCAACCTTAGTGTGAAGGCCCTTAAGGATTGTTGCTGCCCTTGCTTGCAATTAAAAAACTGGGCCCGAAGGACCGCTACTGGGGTCGCATCCCCATATATTCCTGTGAGGAAGTCCAGCACATCTTGTGCAGTAGCTCGGACTGTCTCTGGGGCAGCCTGGACTTCCCGTTGGGCCTCCCCCTCTAGGGAATTTATCACAAACTGCAGTTTCTGGGGGGCGCTCAATCCTTGAATCCCAGCCAGATATTCGACCTGGGCTTTCCATTCCGACAGCCGTATCTCAGATCCCGGCCCTCCATACTTCGGTGCCCAGGGGGCTCCCAAGAAAATGGGCATGTTAATTAATCTGTCTGGACCGCGACAGTGCCAAGTCAACCAAAACAATCGGAGGAGGACCGTGTATGTTCGTCAGTAGCAGGTGGGCCAATAATATTACGGTACGTGAAAAACACTTTGTGAGACTGTGTCTTTTAGGCCATATTATTTGCCTCGTGAATTCTGACAAATAACAATTATCTTAGTCTATGTGCCTGGACCAAACTTTGCACTTGCTGCCGAGTGCATAGCTGCTAGTTACAACAGAGCGCTTTGCAATTCTGCCGATGACCCAGTCTTCTTGCTTGGAGATTTTAATAAATGCAATGTATCTACGCTGTTGCCAAATCTTGAGCAATACGTAACCTGTCCGACAAGACTGGTTAAGACTCTGGACAAATGCTTTGGTAACGTGGAAGGTGCATATGTGCCAAAGCTAAATCCACCTCTGGGACGTTCGAATCACAACGTTATTCATCTATTACCAAAATACAGGCAGCTTTTAAAGAGGATCAAGCGTGCCGTTCAGCAGGTTCAAACGTGGTCCAGGGACGAAAATAGATAAGCTAAGAGGCTGTTTTGAGTGCACTGAATGGGACTTATTTTTTAACGATGATGACTGTTGTAGTAATCATGAACTGTTGAATGATACAATAACCTGTTATGTTAATTTCTGTGTAAATTCAGTGGTTCAAACAAAGAATATCAGAGTCTATCCAAATAACAAGCCATGGATTAATAAAGATTTGAAACATTACCAAAACATGAAGAAAATTGCCTTCTTGCAGAATGATCAGCAGAAAGTAAAAGAGTTAAACAAAGCAGTAAATATGAAGACCCTCATTGTCTTGCAAATAATCTTAATATTTTTTATTCACGATTTCATAATGATTTTAATGATGATTCGTCTGTTAGTAATGAATTTATGATGACCATGACTCAATCACAGCCTATGATTATACAGGAGAGGGAGGTTGTCACAGTGCTTCATAAAATCAAACCGCATAAGGCAACTGGCCCAGATGGCCGGAAGGGGAAAGTCCTGAAAGAATGTGCAGCACAACTTAGGCATGAGTGTACAAGGTTATTTCAAATCTTCCTGGACAATGGTTTTGTACCATTAGCCTGGAAGAATTCCACTGTCACCCCGGTGCCGAAAATACCTAATGCAAAATCTCTCAAAGACTTTCGCCCATTCGTACTCACATCTGTTCTATGTAAATGTATGGAGCGCATAGTATGTAAGGAACTTTTATCCCAAATTGAGACATGCCTCGATCCCATGCAATTTGCATATTGGGCAAATAGGAGCACTGTGGATGCCTCTCTCACTCTTTTAAATAAGGTTCAAAATCATCTAGATAACTCAAATTCCTATGTTCGAATACTCTTCATGGATTTCTCATCTGCTTTTAATACTGTCCAACCTCATCTTCTTTTAAAGCACCTCTATGAGTTAGGTGCTAGTAGTTGGATGATTTCATGGATTAAGGAGTTTTTAAAAGGTCGCCCTCAGCGAGTTTGTGTTAATAATGTAATGTTGGACTGCTTGGTTTTAGATACTGGGGTACCGCAGGGATGTGTACTGTCTCCAATACTTTTTTCTGTAAACATAAATGAACTGAAGTGCAATGACGATAACCTTACCTTTATAAAATATGCCGATGATATGGCACTGGTGTCATGTCAGAAAGAAATGAACTGCACCTCATATTTTGAGTACATTGACAGCATTATCTGTTGGTTTGAGAGTAGTTTTTTAAATCGTAATATCGAAAAGACAAAAGAGCTATGTTTGAGAAATCAGTCGAGAAGAGTAGATACCGCATTTGAATATAAACCAGTTGTCATAAAGGAAAAAACTGTAGAGCAGGTCTCGAATTTTAAATACTTAGGTACAATTATAGAGTGTATAAAAATCAGTCGAGAAGAGTAGATACCGCATTTGAATATAAACCAGTTGTCATAAAGGAAAAAACTGTAGAGCAGGTCTCGAATTTTAAATACTTGGGTACAATTATAGATGAGAAACTTAATTTTGAAAGTAATGTGGAGTACATTCATAAAAAAGCACGACAACGCCTGGGTCTCCTCAGGAAACTGAGAAGCTTCAATATTAGTCAGCAGACCCTAACTATGTTATATAGATCAATGATTAAGAGTATTCTCACATATAATATTGTTTCATGGTACGGCAATCTAACATTAAAACAAAAGAACATACTCTCACAAATAATTAATCAAACAAATATGATTACTGGACAAAAACAACAGCCACTTCAGAGCTTGTTCAAATATTTTATGGGTAAAATGGCAATTGCGATTTTTAAAGATAACACACACCCTCTTCACTTTGCTTTTGAATTGCTCCCATCTGGAGGTAGACTAAAAATTCCCTTGGCTAGGAAAAATGTCTATAAAAGATCATTTCTTCCATTGGCAGTGATTATCTTGAATCGTACAGTATTTTAATTGAAAATTAATTTTTTTCTTTCTTGCAGTGTTTAACTATTTTTTGTATTTGTGCTGTTGATGTGTGATGTGTTTTTTAAGCAGTGAATGTATGTTACAGTGTCAAAGAAAAATTTCCTCTCTGTGAAAACAGACTGGACAATAAAGTTCAATCAATAACATAAACATCATAGTGAATGGACTGATCTTGATAGTACATGACTAGGAACACTGTAAATCAAATGCAATCATGATGAAACATGTGTTTTATAGGAACACAGACTAAACTAACCTTCAAATATTATGATGTATCTGTTTAAAAGATTAAAGATAAAACACATTTTAAACACTTTTTGAGGTGGTGACCATAGACCTCCATTATATGAGTCACAGACAAGAATGGTTTGACCTAAAAATATCAAAATGGGAAATACTGCAGAAACAAAAATCTTGGATGTCATTGAGGTAAGCTAAAACATACCAAAATTTGATTTGATAGTGAACTATCCCTTTAAATACAAAGCAAGCATTCGATCTACGTCAGAGCGTCTGAGCGCTCACAAATCTTTCTGCAGCGTCGTGAGCAGAGCAGCAAGAGCGATTTTTGATGCTCTCAACGCCGGCGGTGTGAACGCACAGTAAGAGCTCTCTGACTAAATCTAAAATATCTTAAACCGTGTTCCAAAAATAAACGGAGGTCTTACGGGTTTGGAACAACATAGGATAAGTTATTAATGACATAATTTTGCAAATTGGGTGAACTAACCCTTTAAAACACACATGACATTCATATACTGTACCTCACAAATTTTCATCTACATTTTCTTTTGAACATACATGTTAGATATAATATAATTTAAGATTTATTCATATATAAATATCAGAATGGATTACTTATACAATAACTTATACAGTATTTATGAGGCTTGAAAATACAGATTATCTAGACTCTCAATGGATTAACAAAAAATGATGAGAAAATTAAATATATATTCATTTGTGTTGTAAAGACAGACAAAAGTCGTATAGGTTTGGAATGACATGAGGGCAAGTAAACATTTTTTTTTTGTGTGTGTGTGTGTGTGTGTGTGTGAATTATTCCTTTAAGAGGGAAGACCAAGAATTATGTCTCTCCAAATAAGAGAACTTCAAAGCTGGTTTGAGTTCTGCAATGAAAAACACAGACATCATTTTTTTTTATGAAATGAGTACGTAATCACACTGTAAAAAAAAAAAAAAAAAACTGATAACATGAAATTATGAAGTACACTTTCCTTAAACTGTCTTTCCCTCTCTTCCAAAGAAGCTGAGAAAATCGCTAAATAAAGCACATCAATGGTTTAAATAAAATATGAACATGTAATCACACTGTTGTTGCATCAAACTGTAAAGTAAACAGGCAGGAAACAACAGAACATTTATTTTCTATAAATAACTTGCATTAGTCTCAAAAGAAGAAGTTATCGTGTTTCTTGCTTTCAGCATCTACAAAAACAAACATTATTTTAGTCTTAGTAAAAAAATAATGATAAAATGATGGAAATTATGAAATTTTATGTTACTTGCCTCAAACCCATCTTTCCCTCTCTTCAGAAGAAGCTGAGAAAACCGCCTCCTCCTCACAAGAGCAGGCTTCTGTGTCTGTAACTCCAGGCGTGGGCACAATGAAGAAACATGCTCAACAAGTCTGAAATATTACATGCAGAACGTTACTTTTAATAATTACCACTTCAACAGCCTCAAAATAATTATATTTTCACTTTTATTAACTGTCTTTATTACATAACGCCGTTTCCTTTAGGAAACTAACATACATTCAGTTTAACCATGAAAAGTCAGATAACATAACCGTCTATTACCTCAAAAAGTTCAGATATTGTAAAATCTAATGTAAATATGACATAAGACACTCACAGACATTATATTAAAAGTAACGTTACCTCTTTCGTTCAGTAAAAGAGGCCTAAGACCTCTGAGTTAAGTTTCTGAGGTGAAAACCGCTTTCGCGTATTTTTCAATATAATCTCTTTTTTTATGCCTTTCATGAAACCTCAAAAAACTCCTGGACATAAACAATGAATGATAACTTTACATTTTGAATCTTTAATTACCATAATTTCTTTCACTCACTTCTAGCTTCTTTCATGCTGAGAAAATGGCGGCTTCTCACACTGGACATGTAAGATTTTAACATGACGTGTGGTCTTTCTCGTCCACCTTCCCAACCCAGCATAAATAAAAGAGCTTATATTGAAAAATACGTGGATACGGTTTTCACCTCAGAAACGAAGGTCTTAACGGCCTCTTTTACTGGGTTATAATCAGGACCAATTTTTAACCCAAACTTGGGTTAAAACATACCAACATCCTACACATTGGGCTCAACCCAGCATTTGGGTTGAAATAAACAACCCAGCGTTTTTTAGAGTGTAGGGTAATAAGTGTTAATGATAAATCCCTTTTGACATTTGTACAGGCTAATGTATACAGGCCACCAGAGACTTTATCCACCATACAGATTTTATCAAAGAATGTGCTGGTTTTCTGTCAGAGTTTTAGTTCTAGCAGCAGATAAAGTCTTTCATATAAATTTGCATTTATAAAGAGTCTAAACGCTAATGGAGTTAGACAACATGTGACAGGACCCACTCAATATCATAATCATACTTTAGATTTAGTATTATCACATGGAATTGATGTCAGTGGCATTGAAATTATGCAGCAGATTGATGATATCGCAGATCATTATCTAGCATTGTGTATACTCAATTTAGTAAAAAAGCTGCAAATCCAACTATTTGTTACAAATATGGTAGAACCTCTACCAGAACTCTACCACAAAAGACTGCTTTGTAAATAATCTTACATGACTTGTCTCAATTCCGAAGTCACCTTTATTTATATTGAACTTTTATTTATAATACAAATTGTGTCAAAGCAGCTTAACAGTGTTAAACAGAAGAAGAAAAATTGTGTGCTGATAATCAAAGAGGACAATAGAAAAAGTCAGTTTATTAGTCAATGTCAGTTCATTGTTCTTTCAGTGATTTCCACATTCAGCTTTCTTCCAATAATGTCTGTGCAGTGACATAAATTGAGCCCCAACTAAGCAAGCCAAAGGCGACAGTGGTAAAAATACAAAACTCCATCTGTGACAGAAATGGACAAAATAGTACATCGGGTGTTATGTAAAGTGTTCCTGGTACTGGTTGACCTAATTAATGCAGCCTAACAATCATTTAGAAAAATAGTAATGTGTATGCCAGGTTAAAGAGATGGGTCTTTAGTCTAGATTTAAACTGACACAGACGGTGTCTGCCTTCCGAACAACACTACGTAGACTGTTCCAGAATTTGGGTGCTAAACAGGAAAATGATCTGCCACCTGCTGTTGATTTTGATATTCTATCAAATGGCCAGAGTTTTGAGACAGGACAACTTTCAGCCACCAGAAACACCATAGCCACAGCCTCTCTTACCAGACACATTATCCCTCTCTCCAGCATCTCCACTTCTAAGCTTCTCAGAGAAAATGGAGGAACTGGTGTATGCTGGGACCAAACTCTCACACTCTATTGCTGCAAGCCTCCAGATATGAAATAAAACACGGCGGGCCCCACAACTACCAAAGCCTGTTGGCCCAGCTCACCTTCCTACTCCAGTGAGAATTCTCCACTGCTCCATCTGCTGTAGTTGAACCAAAAACAACTGATAACAGTTCTCAGTGTTATGGGCCAGGTCCTTGCAACGATAGCAGAAACATTTACAACCCAGTGTGCCTGTAGCTTTCACTATTTCTGTTTTATCACGTTAGAAAGTCTAAGGCCTTTGACGAGCTACAAGGCTAATCCATCTAATCTGCGGCCTATTATGTGTCAAACTAAGACTGCTGTGGCAACAAAAAATAATGCAATCAAATTATAATTTTTAAACATCTGGGGTCTGATTTGTAAAAGTCTCCGTAGATTTTATAATAAAAGTGTACATATGCACAAAAGCTAGATTTTACCCTATTGACCCGAATATAAGATGACCCTGATTATAAGACGACCCCACTTTTTCCAGATGTACCTTTTGGAAAAAGGCTTTTTGAAAACCAATTTTTTTTCTCTCTTTCTTTCTGTGAAACATTTTTTCATATACAATATTTTTCCTATTTAAATTTTTGTTTTGAAAGTATGGTAAATACTGGTAAAATGTACCAACAATAATCACATTTAAAAATATACTCTTTTTGATATACCAAAAAATAACAGGTATCCCATTTAAATTATATAACATTTAGTTAATCCATCTCATAGTAGCCTACCAACATTTTATTAAAGGGATAGTTCACTCTCAAATTAAATTTTGGTATGTTTTAGCTTACCTCAAGGAAATCGAAGATGTAGGTTTCTCTGTTTCCTCAGTATTTCCCATTTTGATATTTTTAGGTCCAACCGTTCTTGTCTGTGACTCACATAATGGATGTCTATGGTCACCACCTCAAAGAGCATGCACAGAGGAGTCAAAATTAAACAATTCCCCATCGTAAGTACACACTGATGACCTAAGACACGAAACGAGCGGTTTGTGTAAGAAAATGGACAGTATTTATATAGTTTTTACCTCTTGTACACAACCACATCCAACTGATCTAATAGCACGAGTGCTTCCTGATGTGACGTGCGTGCGCGCTCTGGCTTAGTCTGCGCAAGTGCGGAAGCGCCGGAAGCCATCTCTCTTCCGCGTGTACATCACTCATTGTTTACACTTACTGCCTATGGTTTACACAGATTTCGGAAGTATTACCTTTCACTGTGAAGATCTAAAGATATTTAGACGTACAGGAAATTGCAATGGAAGACGATTTCAATATATCCATAGTCAACGTTGAATTTTTTTCACAACCAAATTTATTTGAACCAGAATACACAGACCAAGTACTCAGGAGCGATCCGCTGCAGCAGCACGTCTTCAAGCCTCAGAGATAGAGATCTCTTCAAAATTGGTGGTGTTTTAGTAGCAAGTGTTGTGAGATGCCAACAGAAGTGGAGAGCATATGTTGTCATGAATGGAACAACTACAATACGACGATGAGAACATTGACAGTATCGCATCACACACCTGCCTGACTGAAGATCCTTAGTTTTCTCCGCTGTTGAGACCCAGCGTTTTGCATGTTGTGTTTAGTTTGCCACGTAGAAACTGGAGGAGACGTACAATGCCAGAGGGACCCAATGGCACGCTGTCAATAGAGTGAGTAATGTGTTGTATTTTTATTAAAAACGCAACGATTATAGGGTGCATTATAAACAAATTAATTAATTACAATTACTGCATTATATTTCAAACAGTGCAGATTGGTGGCGTAGCGTGTGGTAAACAATGAGTGATGTGCGTGCGCGAGAGATCACATCCGGGGCTTTCCGCGCTTGCACAGACTAAAGCCAGAGTGCGCGCGCACGTCACATCGGGAAGCACTTGTGCACTCAGATCAGTTGGACCTGGTTGTGTACAAGAGGTAAAAACTATATAAATACTGTTCGTTTTCTTACACAAACCGCTTGTTTCGTGTCTTAGGTCATCAATGTGTACTTACGATGGGGAATTGTTTAATTTTGACTCCTCTGTGCATGCTCTTTGAGGTGGTGACCATAGACATCCATTATGTGAGTCACAGACAAGAACGGTTGGACCTAAAAATATCAAAATGGGAAATACTGAGGAAACAAAGAAACTTACATCTTGGATGTCCTTGAGGTAAGCTAAAACATATCAAAATTTAATTTGAGAGTGAACTATCCCTTTAACAGTAGAAGTGAAATATTGTAGTCTTCAAATCTGGGCAGACCTGCCAACATGTACACATTTTTCGTACTCTGCACTCATTTTGACCCATAAGTACGCTTGTACGATTCGCTGCTCTCTAGGTATGCATTTTGTTGCTTCTCGCATTTCGCCGATTTCAGTCTCTATGCAATCTATGACGCTGATGGTGCATTCAAGTCCTCCTGGGAAGTTCGTACACATGAGGTGGGAAGTTGTGCTTATGACGGCATGTGCGTTCAAGTCACTTTCGTCGGAGCAAGATGGCGGGTACTTTCTCTTAATTAAAAACACAAAAATACAGAAATGTTCTTAAACTCTTGTTCTAGAAAATTAATAACAAAAAAAATTTGCATTAGGTATACTTGGTTTTAATTTTTTTAAATTATTTTATGAAGCCGCTGCCAACTTTATTGTTACAAGTTGCATTGTTATATTATAATGCCATCATATTATGCTGTGTCGATTAACTTACTGCGCTGTGAATAGAAAAGCCTGACAAGATCACAGCTAAATACCTTTAAGTATTGTATATTCCGCCATGTTAATCACTGACACAACCCCAACTCATACAGATCGGGCTTAAAGAAAATCCAGAGCTCCCCACTGGTATTTACGATATTGTGAAAACAGCGTTTTCATTCGAACCTATCGCTGTTTTCTTTTCTCCTCTCCTCTCTCTCGCTCCAGTTTTTCACAAGTTCATCAAACAACCGCAGTAAGAATATTTAATCAAGCAGAGTAATGGCTTCTCCTGCTATTGTTATTTGCACCTCTTGCCACATGTACAGTTTATCTATCTCTGTCGCAGATGAGGGATTCACATGTGATAAATGCAGGGAAATAGTTAGGCTGACAGAGAAGATTTCAGAATTAGAGACACGCATCCAAACTTTAATGGAGGACAGTAAGAATGTTAGGGCACTAGATACAGCTTTGGATGCGTCTAGCTCAGGGATTCCTGTACGTTGTTTGGTTCCGGAAACAGAGCCCCAGCAGCAGGTCGGTGACGGTGAGGCAGCGTAGTCGTGGGTCAAAACACCGCTTTTCTGTTCCGATCAAAACATTAAACAGGTTCTCCCCACTCAGTGATGCACCCACTGAGAAACCTGATGAAAGTGCTCTAGTTATTGGTGATTCTATTGTACGGAACATGAATATAGAGACACCAGCCACCATAGTCAAATGTTTACCGGGAGCCAGAGCGCCTGACATCTTGGCAAATTTAAAAAGTGCTGGCTAATGCTAAACCTAAATACAGTAAGATTGTTATTCATGCCAGCGCTAATGATGTTCGACTTCGCCAGTCGGAGATCACTAAAAATAACATTAAAGAGGTGTGTGAACTTTCAAGCACGATGTCAGACACTGTAATATGCTCTGGTCCCCTCCCTGCTTACCGTGGTGACGAGATGCATAGCAGATTGTCATCACTCAATGGCTGGATGTCTAAGTGGTGCCCACAGAATAACATAGGATTCATAGACAATTGGACGAGCTTTTGGGGCAGACCTGACCTGTTGAAAAGAGATGGTCTTCATCCCTCCTGGGGTGGCGCCACTCTTCTCTCTAGAAATATGGCAAATAGTCTTTAGTTTATACTTGACAAACTGGGACCCAGGTCATGAAGCAGACAGACTGGCTAAACCGACCGTCTGCTAGTTGCCTCCCGACACAGAGGTCAGTTAATTCTCAGCATATAGAGACTTTTTCACCTAGATATCACACTATAGAGACTGTGTCTGTTCCCCGAACTACAAAATACAAAAAACGTCCAAACCAAGTTAAGATTAACAATTTAATTGAGGTTCAACAAATAAAAAAAACAGACGCAATATGGATAAACAAATGATAAAGCTTGGCTTATTGAATATTAGATCCCTTTCTACAAAAACACTTTTTGTAAATAATATGATCACTGATCATAATATAGATGTACTCTGTTTGACAGAAACCTGGCTAAAACCTGATGATTACATTATTTTAAATGAGTCCACCCCCCAAGATTACTGTTATAAACATGAGCCGCGTCTAAAAGGCAAAGGGGGAGGAGTTGCTTCAATTTATAACAACGTTTTCAGGATTTCACAGAGGGCAGGCTTCAAGTATAACTCGTTTGAAGTAATGGTGCTACATATAACATTATCCAGAGAAACAAATGTTAATGATAAATCCCCTGTTATGTTTGTACTGGCTACTGTATACAGGCCACCAGGGCACCATACAGACTTTATTAAAGAGTTTGGTGATTTTACATCCGAGTTAGTTCTGGCTGCAGATAAAGTTTTAATAGTTGGTGATTTTAATAGCCATGTCGATAATGAAAAAGATGCATTGGGATCAGCATTTATAGACATTCTGAACTCTATTGGTGTTAGACAACACGTTTCAGGACCTACTCATTGTCGAAATCATACTCTAGATTTAATACTGTCACATGGAATTGATGTTGATAGTGTTGAATTATTCAGCCAAGTGATGATATCTCAGATCATTATTTAGTTCTGTGCAAACTTCACATAGCCAAAATTGTAAATTCTACTTCTTGTTACAAGTATGGAAGAACCATCACTTCAACCACAAAAGACTGCTTTTTAAGTTCTTGATGTATCCAAATTGCTTAGCATATCCAAAACCTTAGAACAACTTGATGATGTAACAGAAACTATGGACTCTCTCTTTTCTAGCCCTTTAAATAAAGTTGCTCCTTTACGCTTAAGGAAGGTTAAGGAAAACAGTTTGACACCATGGTATAATGAGCATACTCGCACCCTAAAGAGAGCAGCCCGAAGAATGGAGCGCAGTTGGAGGAAAACAAAACTAGAGGTATTTCGAATTGCTTGGTGGGAAAGTAACCTATCCTACATAAAAGCATTAAAAACTGCTAGATCCGATTACTTTTCTTCTCTTTTAGAAGAAAACAAACATAATCCCAGGTATTTATTCAATACAGTGGCTAAAGAATTAACGAAAAATAAAGCCTCAACAAGTGTTGACATTTCCCAACAGCACAGCAGTAATGACTTCATGAACTACTTTACTTCTAAAATCAATACTATTAGAGATAAAATTGCAACCATTCAGCCGTCAGCTACAGTATCACATCAGACAGTGCACTATAGACCCCCTGAGGAACAGTTCCATTCATTCTCTACTATAGGAGAGGAAGAATTGTATAAAATTGTTAAATCATCTAAACCAACAACATGTATGTTAGACCCTATACCATCTAAGCTCCTAAAAGAGGTGCTTCCAGAAGTCATAGATCCTCTTCTGACTATTATTAATTCCTCATTGTCATTAGGAAATGTCCCAAAAACCTTCAAACTGGCTGTTATTAAGCCTCTCATCAAAAAAACTAAAATTGACCTCAAAGAACTAGTTAATTATAGACCAATCTCGAATCTCCCTTTTCTTTCCAAGATACTAGAAAAGGTGGTATCCTCACAATTATATTCCTTCTTAGACAAAAATGGTATATGTGAGGATTTCCAGTCAGGATTTAGACCGTATCATTGTACTGCGACTGCTCTCCTTAGAGTTACAAATGATCTGCTCTTATCATCTGATCATGGGTGTATCTCTCTATTAGTTTTATTGGATCTTAGTGCTGCGTTTGACACAATTGACCACAACATTCTTTTGCATAGACTTGAATGAACACTTTGTTGGCATCAATGGAAGTGCATTAGCATGGTTTAAATCGTACTTATATGACCGCCATCAGTTTGTAGCAGTGAATGAAGATGTATCATATCGATCACAAGTGCAGTATGGAGTACCTCAAAGGCTCAGTACTAGGGCCGCTACTCTTCACGCTTTATATGTTACCCTTGGGAGATATCATCAGGAAACATGTTAGCTTGTTAGGTGTTAGCTTTCACTGTTATGCTGATGATCCGCAGCTCTATATTTCTTTGCGGCCCGGTGAAACACACCAATTTGAAAAACTAATGGAATGCATAGTCGATATAAAAAACTGGATGACGAGTAATTTCTTACTGCTAAATTCTGAAAAAACAGAGGTGTTAATTATAAGACCTAAAAACTGCTTGTAATAACCTAGAACACTGTTTTAGAATTGATGGTTGCTCTGTCAATTCTTCGTCATCAGTTAGGAACCTAGGTAATCTTTCCTTAGAAAGCCATGTTTCTAGCATTTGTAAAACTGCATTTTTCCATCTCAAAAATATATCTAAATTACGGCCTATGCTCTCAATGTCAAATGCTGAAATGTTAATCCAAGCATTTATGACCTCAAGGTTAGATTATTGCAATGCTTTATTGGGTGGTTGTTCTGCACGCTTAGTAAACAAACTACAGCTAAACCAAAATGCAGCAGCAAGAGTTCTTACTAGAACCAGGAAGTATGACCATATTAGCCCGGTCCTGTCA
Organism: Carassius auratus; assembly: GCF_003368295.1. Taxonomy (NCBI): domain Eukaryota; kingdom Metazoa; phylum Chordata; class Actinopteri; order Cypriniformes; family Cyprinidae; genus Carassius; species Carassius auratus. The sequence goes on along the minus strand of NC_039259.1, from coordinate 21,051,757 downwards.
ACACTGCACTGGCTCCCTATCAAACATCGTATAGATTTTAAAATATTGCTTATTACTTATAAAGCCCTGAATGGTTTTGCACCTCAGTATTTGAATGAGCTCCTTTTACATTATAATCCTCTAAGTACGGATACCCACACTTGCAGTCTTGGCCACTTGAGAGTGTGTGTACGTGACAGTGTGTGAATGAGACTGTCCCCGGTCTTAATAATGCCAAAGCACAGTGTCCTTAACACACACTAAACCTCTCCAATACTGCTCCGGAGCACTAAACAACGCTTAGTGTATCCCATCATGCATCATGTTTTGGAATAAATCGTCAAACTTTTTGCCGAGATCTCACAAGAGGTCATGGAAAGCTGTCCAATGTACAGTATGTGAAATATTGATAATAGGATATTACACATTGTGTCCCATAAGGCAGTGGCTCCCAATCCTGGTCCTGGAGAACCCCAACACTGCACATTTAAGATGTCTCCCTGACCAAACACACCTGATTCAACTCATCAGCTCATCAGTGAAGACTCCAAGACCTCAAAAGTGTGTTTGTCAGATAAGAGAGACACCAAAACCGTGCAGTGCTGGGGTTCTCCAAGATCAGGACTGGGAAACACAGTCATCAGGTGATGAAAAGTTTGACACACACTTGTGGTCATCATGCTCACTTGAACACTAGGCCAAAAACAGGAAAGACGTCAAATAAGTAATCAAGTGGTCAAGTGCAAAGATGGCAAGTGTGGGTATTTGGACAGTGCAACAGTTCAAAAAACAACAAATGCTGTACAAATTATAACAGCAGGAATGTTTGATAAAATAGACAAACTATCACAGACTTACTGCTGCAAATATCTGCCTCCGCAGCTTTCTGTCTTCTCCATATCTGAAGGAATACCTCTCCAGAAACACCACTGGGCTGACTGCCTTTACGTCTTTTGAGCTAAAAATTAAAATAAAAATAATAAAAAAGGGGAGAGAAAATAAAAATGAATTATATACAGAATGTTAATAATTATCTGTGAGCAAATATTTAGATATAAACTGATATGAATGAACTGCAAGATGGAAAAATACATTTCTTTATTATTTTTTTATTTTATTTTATTTTTATTTTTGGGGGGGGGGGGGGGTGTACATTAAATGGTATAAAAAGCATGGCACAGAAAATATGATTACTGTGATATCTGTCATATAAAAGCACATAAAAACACTAACATTACAGTGATACAAACACGGTGATTATTGTATTGTTGTATTGATTATTAATATACTATAGTAAACTACAGTTACAGTTACTAGGGGTATATATGACTACTCAGCCAAACTATGGAACTGATAGAAAGTATTGCGATGTGTGCTGAATGAGACTTCTTGAACGTGATTTCATAGCGATAAACATCTCATGTCCTCCCGTCGAATTTCTGACGCCAAAAGTTTCCCACTGAAAGTAATGAAGGTCGTAGTGCGTCAATACTTCGACGCCGAGAGGCACATTTGGCATCATGAAGGTGACGCTAGGGGCGCTTGACCATGCTTCGGTTTTTGACACCTTTGGAGTGAGAATGGGTTGATATATATATATATAAATTCCGATTGGAAACTTGTGTCATAATAGAAACTGAATTTATTCAAATTTTACCAAAATATTTACATGTAAACGTAGCCAGTGTGTTCTTATTAGCAATGGTTATATCCAAAGAAACACATGCAGTAATCACTGCTTTGGACAAAAATGGTCTCACATGCAAGGAAACTGCTTCATCAATAGCTTCAAGAAGAGAGGTTTGACTGCAGTGAAGAAGTCTTAAGGACGTTCCAGAGTGTCCAGGACATACTCACAAAGACCATCTCCTCGTAAGGAATCAGCTACGCAATCCTATCACCACTAGTCCAGAGCTTGCTCAGGAATGGCAGCAGGGTGGTATAAAAGCATCTGCACGCACAGTGACTTTTGGAGAATGACCTTGTCTCAAGAAGGGCAGCAAAAAAGCCACTTCTCTCCCAAAATATATGTCAAGGACAGACTCAAATTCTACAGGAAATACAAGGATGGGACATCATAAGGCTCCTGCAAAGTTATTTTCTCTGAAGCTCCGTTCCAACTGTTTGGGAATTCTGGAAAATCATGCACATTATTATGCTAATGTATATATTATATTATGAATTTGATCTCATGGTCGCCTCATTTCTTTTAATAAATCGAATGGCATATTTAATACCCAATTTTTAAAAGCTTCTCTAGCCTCCAAATGCAAATCAGACACATAATCATTCCATCTAGCCCTTAGATAATAATTTTTAGCTACCTTTTTATAGTAAGGTCTGCTTGCATTATTTAAACATTTCACTATTTCATCATACATCAAATATAAATCATGAATATGTTTAGGGTTCTTACAATTAACATCATTACACCTAATGGTATCGGTAGGCACACCTACACTGCTTAGACTCTTCTCAGTTGCTAATTTATATTGCCAAAGGTCTTTTTCTGTAAATTTTACCCAATATAATCTTCCACTAGGCACATAATTCTCATAATTGTTAAATTCTGGTAGATTTTCAACATTTAATGTCATTAAATCAGGTATATGGTCTGATATCACCAAGTCTTACAATACCTCAAATCTTTCTAAACAATCATGTGCATCAGCCCCTTTAATTGCACTCTCAACCCAGATCTGGTAGGATGATTAACTGGTTCCGGTAGAGTCATTTAGGGTGCTTTCACACTAGCACTTTTGGTGGGCACCCGGGTTCGATTGATTTCAGAGTTTGGTTCGTTTGGATGATGTGAACGCTGTCTTCCGTACTCGGATGTGCACCCACGAACCGTACCCGAGCCCGCTTAAAAATGGTGTTCTGGGGTATGCTTCATGTGAACTCTGATACGGTTCGCTGCTTATGTGAATGCAATTGTACCAAATCACGGAAGTGAACCGCTTTTAATGACAAATTATTTGATGAAAATGTGTGTTTGTGTGTGTGTTTCACTCACTTTCCTGATGAGCATGACTGACACGCTGCAAGCAGAGAGCTGTACATCTCATTTATGTTTGCCTTCAACGTTCTTTAGAGCATTTTCAGTACATTCATAGTACAGACTCAATTGTTGTTATGGACCGAAGCTTTATAAACAAAACGAACAGTTAAAAAATGTAATACATAAAAGTGCAGAGAGTAATGTTATGCATTTGCCACCTTCTCCCGCGCTGTCGTTACCAAGTAATGGGGTAAACAGCTGCTGGCTTGATGACGCAAACGAACCGCGGTTGGGACTCAAATATTATAATATGAATACAATCCAGCGGGGGCAGGGGGAGGGGGGATCAACCAAACTTGGGTTCGGACCAGACAAGTGAACCAAGTGTGAAAGCACCCTTAGACTCGCGCCAGTCGAGAGTGTGAATGGCCGCAGTGTGTGAGTGCTCCATGTCTTAAATATTTTTTAGTAATTCTATAATCATTTTATAGGTTAGTACTGACTCATATGCGTGATTAGAAGTATGTTACTTGATTTGGATTTGTGTCATTGTTATATGTATTGTAATATCGAGTTTAATGTTCACCTCAGTATAATATGCATGAAGGTGATGACTGAAGCTGATCACCGCTGTTCTATGTTATCAACAGGTACAAACCATGAGTTTCTAATGTGTTGATTTATTACTGTTTATTATGTAGTTTATGTAAATAAGAGTCATTTAGACTCGCGCCAGTCGAGAGTGTGAATTGCCAAAGTGTTATAATATCTATGAGGGTGTCATTGTTATATGTATTGTAATATCGAGTTTAATGTTCACCTCAGTATAATATGCATGAAGGTGATGACTGAAGCTGATCACCGCTGTTCTATGTTATCAACAGGTACAAACCATGAGTTTCTAATGTGTTGATTTATTACTGTTTATTATGTAGTTTATGTAAATAAGAGTCATTTAGACTCGCGCCAGTCGAGAGTGTGAATTGCCAAAGTGTTATAATATCTATGAGGGTAATGAATGAAGCTGATCACTGCTGTTCTATGTTATCAACAGAATAAACATCCACGATTCGGTATCCAAGTTCAACACAACACAACGCAGAGACAACACTGTTACAATGGTGCCGTGACCGTGACTCTGGAAGCAACATGGTGAATCGACTGATCGGAGCTTTCTGGAGAAGTTAATGCCGTGGGTGAAGAGAGTTTTCGCGATGGACCTGTTTGGTGCAATATCACTTTTGTCCACAAGATGGATTAAAGGAACACATTTCACTGCTGAGAGGAACACATTTCTGGTATTGTGGGATCCATTTGAAAGCAACATTGACTTATTTCACAATAATAACCGTTGAAGATTGAACTTTGAAGGTATACTTTTTTTTTCTAATCACTGAGGTATATTGATTAATTTTGAGTGGACATTGATCTCTGGACTTTTTTTCTGTCTTTTTCTGAAAGTGCTTTTCTGAAGTTTTGAAACTACTAAATTACATTAAAAAAGAAAAAAAGGGGGTATATTTTTTTTTTTTACTTTTTTTTTAGTAATAAATGTTTTGTTCTTTATTGCTATTGTCAATGTAACATATGGCTTCAGACTACAGTTTTGGTAGAGGTAGAGGTCTATTTATGTTTTCTCCTATGCCATCAGTTGGGAGGGGCAAACTTAATTATACTCCTCTCACATTTACTCCAATGTCTGCCTTCGAGGCTGTACAAGATGTAAATGACAATTCAAGTCTCCCACCTCCCCAGTTCAGTGAAAGTAGACTAAAACAACCCAGTTTGACAGGGGATGAATCGATGCGACTACTAGTGGGGATGGTAGAACGAATGGGATGCTCTATTGGGGAGAGCATTGCTTCCTATTTAGAGTCTAAAGTGTGCAGTCCAAGTAGTGCAGGCTCATCTGTTTTGAACAGAGTTGTAAAATCTGAAATCAAGGAGCCTGTTTGTTTCAGGGGTGATTGAGCTGAGCTGTACAATATACGTGAGTGGGAAACCATATTGCTGTCATACTTGCGAAAAATAGGGACGCCAATCGAAGAACAAGCTGATGAAGTTATTAGTAGGTTTTTGGGGTGGGCTCGTGAAGTTGTAAGGGTGGGCTTGCATAGTAACCCTTCCATTGATTTGTGCAAAGGCCCAAGTACTATTTTTGATTTGTAAAAAAAACATTTCAGTGACACAACTTTTTCTAGGATGCCATTAGCTGATTTTTATGGCACACTCCCACACACTGGTGAGGATCCCTTTGATTATTGGCTGAGGCTAAATAGTGCCATGGATATGGCTGAGGACTGTCTAAAAAAACAGGACAAGAAAATTGACAGTCTATCCCATGAGCTCACTGTAATGTTCATTAGACATTGTCCTGTGCCTGAGCTTTCCCTTATATTCAAATGCAGACCTTTGGAACAATGGACGGCAGCTGATGTTCATGCACGTTTGGAGGAGTATGGTAGAGAGAGACGATGTGGCTCTGTTTCTAGAGTGTCCCCAGCCATTTCCCTTTTGAAACAGGAAATTGCTGTCCAACTTCCTGAAACAAAGGTTAACAAAGCTGTTAAACCTTAGTCTGTTTTATGTCAAACTATGCCTACAGAACCTGTTGAAGCCATGGAGCGAATCTTAGCAATGTTGGAACATGTCTTGGAGCATAGGCAATTAAGTCGTCAGGCTGGCACAGATTGGCATGCGTTTAAGTCACAGAGAAACAGGATGGGGCCTACCCTACCATGTGAGGTGTGCAGAGATGTTGGTCACACCACCCATTTTCACTGCAGAGCAAATCATCTGTGTTTTCTTTTTTACAAATCAAGACATGCACGTGCAGAGTGTCCTAAAGCCAAAGTTTGTGCTGCTAATGTGATGCCTGAGACAGATGCTGTTCCACATACGGGAAACAATTAGGCCTGCATGTGGAGGGGTTGAGTGTGAGGCCTAATGATGACCCCCGATCATTGTCGGATTACGATCTGGAATCTGTATATAAAAGTGTATGTGAAGAGTATAGTTCTCAATGTACAGTTGTCTTGCAAAATACTCAGAAACGTCAGCCATATGATTACCTCTTCTACACTTCAGTGATTATTGGTGGAAAAGCAGAGGCAAAAGCAATGCTTGACACTGGTTCAATGGCTTGCACAATGAGCTCCAAGATCTTACCTCAATTGCTGAGTTCTGGTGTGTCAAACCTTTCACTTGCCCCGAAAGATGTTGTTTTGGTTGGATGTGGAGGCACAAGAACGAACCCATAAGGAGTGTGCGAGCTGGATCTGAATGTGTACGGCTGTCGTGTCACTGTTCCAACTTTGGTAGCCAAAGGCAAGGGTGATGATCTTATTCTTGGCTGTAACCTCTTGAAACATTTGATTCTTCGGCTGAGAAGTTATTCAGAGTTTATAATAAGTGCATCTGAACTTGAGTGTGATATTAATGAGCAAAGCAAGTTACTTGATCTAATAGCCAATGTGGAGAAGTAGAAAAATGGTCCTATACCTGATCTAGTGGAAACAGTAAAGATCAAAAAGGCAGTGTCACTCGAACCCATGACTGAGAACTTAGTTTGGGGCAAGCTGCAAAGCACTCATGACATCTCAGCTGGCAGCACTGTGTGATGGCTGGTGAAAGGACTGTCTGGAAACAATAGCGAGTACAAATAATTAATGAGAAGACTTGATGGTAGTCAGTATAAACAGTCCTTGGGACCTCCGCCTTTCTCTCTCCCTCCGGGACAGCCGAACTCGACCCACCTGCATGGGCTCGTGATCGTCGACAGAACCGACCGTGTTCTCTCGACTCAAGCGCCCCCTACTGGGAAAGAATAGAGGTCTGGAAGGACTGTGTTGGCGGCCCAGGCGATTAAACCTGGCCTCCACCCGCAACGCCAGGTCTATGAGTTCGTTGAGAGTAGGGGGCAGCTCGAGGAGGTAGATCTCCTGCTGAACACGGTCGTATAACCCATGCAGGAATCTATCCCACTGCGCCGCCTCGTTCCATTGGCAAGCGGCCGCCAGGGTACGGAACTCGATGGAATACTCTTTGACAGATGAATGTCCTTGCCGGAGTTCCGAGAGGCGATGGGCGGCCTCCCTGCCGGTCGCGGCCCGGTCGAAGACTCTCTTCATTTCATCTGATAGGAGGTGGAACGAGGCACAACACGGATGTTGATTTTCCCACACCATAAGGCAGCCTTGCCATAGAGAAGTGTGAGCGTGAACGCTACTTTGGATTCTTCCGTAGTGAAAGTGCGGGGTTGCAGAGCAAAATGCATCGAGCATTTGTTAAGGAATGTTCTACAAAAAGTTGGCTCACCAGCGTAGTTCTCCGGCGCCGGAAGTCGCGGCTCTGGCCGGAATTCGGTCGGGAACGGTCGGCGCAGGCGGTGCGATGGGCGCAGTGGGAGACGTGAGCTGATGGATCTGCTGGGTGTGCTCGAACACCTGTGCCACCAGTGCTTGGACAGGGTGTCCGGTGTTCGAGATGCTCTCCTGCTGCTGATCCATTCTTTTGACGCTGTGGTGCATGAAGTCGGTGAGGGTATTGGTGCTCGCTGCTACCATGTTGGTGAGATCGTTCTGTGACGGCTTGTGAAAGGACAGTCTGGAAACAATAGCGAGTACAAATATTTAATGAGAAGACTTGATGGTAGTACAAAAGACACACAATTACGATGATATAGCAACACTCCAGAGGGATGGTTTTGGCAGTGAGAAATCCAGACGGTGGTGGAGAGAAGCTGAGGAATCCGGGTGTTGACGGCGTGAGGCAGCAGGAGAGAGTTGCACAGGAACTGCGGGGAACAGAGCCGAAGGTAAGTGTCCGTGGCTGAGTGATCGTGCGGAGAGTGGATGAGGTTCTGGGGAAACACAGACATCCAACGCAAACTACACAGAAGCCAGACGGGGGTAAACACAACGACATGAAACAACGATCTCACAAACACAGGACGTGAAACAAGCCACTGTTTCTGTCACTGAGGAAGATCTCCTGCTTGAGGATACCAATATCCCCTGCCAGCAGAAAATAAGGTCTTTTCTGGGTATGGTAGTGTTTTACCAGCAGTTTATTGAAGACTTTTCGACCATTGCCAAACCAATGTTCGGTCTTGCAGGTGGAAGAAAGGCTCCTCGTTGAAAATGGAAGTGTCAAATGTGTCAGAGAGAGTTGTCTGCTTCAGACTGGACTGAGGAATGCAGTCAAACATTTCACAAATTGAGGCAGGCTTTGCTCATCCAAATTTCAATGAAACCTTCCTAATCTCAAAAGATGCTTCTAGTAATGGGCTTGGAGCCGTATTGTCTCAGGTTCCTAGCAAAGGGACGACGGCCAGGCCAATTGCTTTTGGAAGCAAGTCGCTTACCTATGCTCAGTCGAGATATCTTGCACATAGGTTAGAATTTAATGCCATGAAATGGGCAATTTGTGACAAATTCCATCACTGGCTCAGGGGTCAGAAATGTACTGTTTGGACAGACAACAACCCTTTAACGTAAATTTTGTCCAAGGCAAAATTGGATGCTTGTGAACACAGATGGGTTGCTAAACTAGCACCATACCAGTTTGATATTAAATACATTCCTGGTCCAAAAAATGTAGTTGCTAATGCCCTGAGCTGAGAGCCCTTTGTGCACCCTAGTGTACTCCATCGTCTGACGAGAGTCCCTTATGATAAATTCCTGGAAGAAGATGCAGCTGTGCGCACAGGCTGTGTCCAAGATGTCTTTCATTTTTCTACTCACCCCCTTGACAGTTCTTCCGACACTGGATGAGTGGCTGGTGCCTGTCATACAGCTGAAGTTTCCTTACCTGGCACAATGTCAAAGCAGGAAGTAGGAGCTGTTCTGCACTCGTGTAGGTATAGCGATAACTGCATGTCGCATACTTTGCTGCTGCCTTACCTTCCACAAATGATAATGCCATCGGAATCACCGAATGTTGATGTGCTGTCCCATGAATATCTAATGAAAAACAACAGGATGATAATGTTGTAAAAAGGGTGATTTGCTTTGTTGAGAGAGGACGGAGACCTCATAGGAGGGAACGAATTTACGAACCAACAGCTGTCTTGAAATTTATGAGTCACTGGGCAAAACTGATGATGAGGAATGGTGTGTTGTACAGGGTTTCAAAGAATAGTGTCACCAAGAGAAAAACCTACCTGTATGTCATGCCTGACACAGTGAAAACCATGGTGTTGAAAGGCATTCACGATCAAGCAGGACCTCAAGGTCAGCAGCGGACTCTGTTTCTAGCCTGGCAGAGGTTCTTTTGGTGATCAGCAACACGCCTGAACCGGAGGGTCGTGCACTGTTAGAGAACATCAATACAACAGAGCCCCTTGAACTCATCTGCATAGACTTTTGGTCAGCGGAGGACTTTGCCAACCGGTCCCTGGATGTTATTGTTGTGTCCAAATTCTGACAAAGCAGTGGCGCATCAACTGTCACATAACTATTTCTGTGTTTATGGCTTCCCAGGCCGAATTCACTCTGATCGTGGAGCCAACTTTGAGAGTACCCTGATTGCTGAACTTCTGAATATCGCTGGAGTCCAAAAATCGAGGACAACTCCATATCATCCAATGGGGAATGGAGCTTGTGAGAGGATGAACAGAACCCTGGGCAATATGATACGTGCTCTGCCAGCAAAGACCAAGCACAAATGGCCACAAGTACTCAAATCACTGACTTTTGCGTATAATTGCACCATCCATGAGACCACATGGAATGCTCATTTCCTGTTGATGTTTGGGAGGATTCCACGGCTGCCCATTGACCTGGTGTTTGGATCTGTTCAAGACAATCCTGATGTTGTGTCTTATGACAAATACGTCCAGGCTCTTCAGAGATATGAAAGAGGCAATGTGTGTCGCTCAGGTGTCTGCCAAGAAACAGCTTAAGAGATAAGCTGATTTGTACAATAGGAAAGTCAAGGGGGGACCAATTGATGTTGGTGATAGAGTTTTGCTTGCCAACAAGGGAGCATGTGGAAAACGGAAGCTTACTGACCTTTGGGAGGATACTGTGTACACTGTTGTTGCACTTAATGCAGACAGTCATACCTACAGAATTCAGCACGGCGGTACTGGTGTTATGAAGACACTACATCTTAACCTTATAATGCCAATTAACTTTCTTCCTCTTCCTGATGATGATTTGGAAGGTGAGCCATCCGAAGACCACCTGAGTGGCTCAGAGAGTGTTGATTCTGTGGTTGCTGACGTGTCTGTGGATGCTACCAATTACAGAACACAAGAGTGGGTATCACAGCTACCTTCTGGTGATGCAGACTTGGACAATGTGGAGGAAGCTACAGATGTTTTTGAACCAACACTGGCTGTGGATGTGACTCAGACAAATGAATTAGACCATAATGTGATTGACAGCTCTACCACTGACCAGCTGGGACCAGAGGGTAATGACGGTGTTGAGAGTATGGACAAGAGTGTACCTGAATCTGCTGTAGAGCAAGTTGATAAATCTACTTGTTTCTTTGAGTGTTTCAACATCTATTGGTGGTCGTTTTGAGGAAAACAATTCAGTGTCAAATATCAGTGTCCATAACTTCCCTGTTGAAAGTTCACTAAGTCGTGTGAGATCCAGGGCTGGTAGATTGTTTAAATCTGTGATGAGATTCATTGAGATAACGAACCAGCAAAAAGTTCTGGGGTAAACATAAATGTATATATATATATATATATATATATATATATATATATATATATATATGATATATGATATATGATGATGCTGACCCTCAGAGGACCTCAGATGATGCTAACCCTGAATCAACAAACAGAACTAACAATTATTGCTAAATGTGTGATTGAATCATATAACAACTTAATTAATAATATTGATAGTTCATCGTCTAGCTGACTACGTCTTGTATTATTATTATTATTTTTATTTTTTCTAAAATCCTGTCAAATGTGCACAAACTACTAGTTACTACTAAATATTGTAGAAACATAATTTTCTGTAAAGTTGCTTTGTAACGATTTGTTTTGTAAAAAGCGCTATACAAATAAACTTGAATTGAATTGAATTGAAAAAAATTGCCCCTGTCAGGTGCAGCAGTCATTCAATTCTGCATCACTCACCGATCAAATAAGGCTTTGACAGCCGCCCCAAAAAAAGATCAATGCAGAAAAACCCTGGATTGGTTATATATTGGACAGAATGTTGATCCGGCCATCGCGTATATTCAGCGCACATAAGGTAAACATTTGGCAAACGTTTTTTAGAGAAATAAAAACAGGTCGACGAATCGATGCGCATCGACCCGTTGTCCCAGCCCTAACTGGTTCCATTTAATTAATCATTTAGACTCGCGCCAGTCGAGAGTGTGAATGGCCGCAGTGTGTGAGTGCGCCATGTCTTAAATATTTTTTTGTAATTCTATAATCATTTAATAGGTTAATACTGAATTAAATGTGTGTTTAGAAGTATGTTACATGATTTGGATTTGTGTCCTGTTATATGTATTGTAATATAGAGTTTAATGTTCACCCTCAGTATAATATCCACAAGGGTGATGACTGAAGCTGATCACCGCTGTTCTATGTTATCAACAGGTACAAACCATGAGTTTCTAATGTGTTGATTTATTACTGTTTATTATGTAGTTTATGTAAATGAGAGTCATTTAGACTCGTGGCAGTCGAGAGTGTGAATAGCCGTTATATGTTATAATATCTACGAGGGTGATGACTGAAGCTGATCACCACTGTTATATGTTATCAACAAAATAAGCATCCATTTTAAAATAACGATTTGGTGTCCGAGTTCAACACAACACAACGCAGAGGCAACACTGTTACATATACAACATTTCTACTTTAATTGCTATCCACCAGTTTACATCCAATCAGATCACACTAATCAATGGTACATACTTCTTCTGCCAGAAGACAGCCACACAACCTGATATTCTACCTCACAAAATTCCCATACTTAATTCAGTTGTGGATACTCCTACTCCATAAAAATAATTATTAACCGTGTTAAATTTATCTAAATCTTGCTAAGATAAAAAGGTCTCTTGCACACACACAATATCCACATTTTCAATAGATTGTCAACAACACTGCATTGCGTTTTAACATCAATACTTCATCCCAAGCACAAACCACGTTATATGACACTACTTTAAGATTCACACATCATGTTCACAAATTCAGTACAGCATGTGCCTCGGTGTAACACCACGCCAACAGAGGGAGCCCTCGCCTGAATTCTGACTGGTACCACTCCCTCTGGTGCTTCTATGATCACTTCCTGCCAATTAAGCATGGTCAGGCCAAACAGGCCTTTGTGAAGTATTGCCATTATTACTGCCTTACCGAGCATTTCCATTGTCTTGTTTTGATTGCAATCTGTTTGATTTATTGCCTGTTCCTCTGGATTTTTCCTTTTGGATACCCATCGTACTTGTTTGCTGGTTGGACTGACTACTGTGATTTCTGACCTCTTGGCCTGTGACCAGGACTCTGATTTCTTGCCTCACATTTTGGATTGTTGAACTGCTCATTAAACTTCTATAAATGCATTCTAATTCACTCTCTGCCTCACCCTCATTACAGAATACTTTTCCTCCACTGAATCCATTGGAAGTTTCCCAGCTTCAATCAGCTTTTGTCTTATCAAAGAGAAATGCTCAAGCGCTAGCCTACCAAGAGCAGCTCAACAAGCTTCAGTTTACAAACTTTTGTAAAGAATCAGATATACAGGCACTTAAAGTTCATGGTATGTGTAGTGAAATCCTTCTCAGCTCTACTCAGGCAGTGCTGTTGATTTAACTGGTTAACAATAAAGCAGAAAGTTATGATCAAAGTCCCTAATTATGTACCTGTTTATAGTAGTTCTTAGGGAGGTATGGAAAAAAATAGTAGCTCCTGATTAACTAATAGTGAACTACCACAATATATTAATGGTAGCACTTTATTTTACAGTCCCTTTTCTCATGTACATACTCTGTACTTATTATAGTAATTACAATAACTATGTAATAACTAGGTACTAACCCTGAACCTACTCCTAAACCTAACCCTACCCCATGTAGTTACCTTGTATTACCAGAACTTTCTTAGATAAATACACTGTAAGTACACCATAAATACATGTTAGTACACGTACTGTACTGTAAAATAAAGTGCAACCATATTAATTATTATTACTTACTAATTCATTAATTACAGATTATTGTTAGTTAGTAGTAGTTACTAGAGTGCTAATATAATGTCGTTATTTATTAATGATGGTACAGTATTCTAAAGTGTTACGGACAATTCAAATGATTCCAAACATGACTGTTAATATCACTTGCATTCATGAAGAACATTATATTATGCTGTTGACCATTCTAAGTGAGCTGAGTGAGGGGAGATGGGTGAGGAAAGGAAGTGGATGAAAAGGATAGGTGAGAAGGGACTTTCCTTGCATCCTCTCTCAGTGAGACGTTGAAACAGATGCCTGTATGTTCACACATTGTGTGTGCATTGTCCTTATCTCAGAAGATCAAAGTGTCTGAGGGTCTTTCAAGTCTTAAGGGCTGTTCACACCAAGGACGATAACTATAAATATAACGATAAAAATATTAAAGAATGGCGGAGTCCACACCACAACTTTAACGATAAAGACAAAGAAAAATGAAATCGTTGGAATCATTTTCAAACTTTTTTTTGTTGTTTTGTTTTTTTCAGGTGATGAATGATAATTTTTTTTACAGCCAATCAGAATCCATCTTGCTGTAATAAGAATTAGACGATATTGTTCACTGGTGTGGATGCTAATAAAATGTCTTTATAGCTATCTTTATAGTTATCATTCTTTGTTCGAATGGGCCTTACACAGGTTTCCCAGTGGGTGCATCACTGAGTGGGGAGAACCTGCTTAATAATTTGATCTCTCCCTCTTTTTATCACCTCCTTTCATATTATGTTTCCAGTCCCATTTTTTGGCAGAATCAACAGAGGATTGTTTGTTCTGGTTTCACTTTTAAGCTCTGCCACAATGGCATGAGTCAAGACACAATTCGTACCCTTGGAATTATAAGGTTCTATCTGACATTTTTGTCAAAATTGAGTTATTCACATATTCTTATTCTGTGTCAATGTATGTAAATTTATGTGATAGATTTTTTAATGTTGTGTACATTATGGGACTTTTTATTAAAAAAAAAACCCACAAGGTTCTATTTACACAGTCGAATGGAACACTAAAACTTTGAAGCTCAATATCTCAAAACTACTCTGAATAGCAGATAGAACCTTATAATTCCAAGGGGACTAATTAGTGACAAAAGCATGTAGGGGCCAAATAAGTGTTTAATACCACAGATGTAAAAACCTTTTCATAAGTTTTCTTGAAGTGGCACATTCTTAATTTATAACGAGTGTGAGATTTGACTTTGACAATCACTACTGAGGATAAAGCTAAGAAAACTGCAGGGTCCTCTGGCAAACAAATATGTCAGTATTATACATTTTCTATGCAAAAAGGGAAATGTATGTACATATGATAGAACCACATTTTAAGTAAAATACATAAGAAGACTACCATAAAATTACTTTGATTTGTGTTCTTGTTCTTTAAATAGTACAGATATTTATTTTTGTTCAGTATAAAATTTTAAGGGGTTATTTTTTATATTTTTGAATATATGTTTTTAACATTATATAAGTTATTGAATAAACACCACAAAACACTACAATGCTGATATAGACAATTCAGTTTAGAATGATTATGCTTTATATGGAACCTTTTCCCATCAGATGTTGCTTTGTATTTTGTTCAGGCTTACACAGAATGATGTAACATTTAGGTACAAATATGCAAAATAGTAAACCAAAGCTTGAGGCTAAAATGGCAAATATCTCCACAGCTACAGTGAACTTTCCAGGAGGACTGACATAAGATGGAATAAATGTGATCCATACAGCACAGAATATAAGCATACTGAATGTGATGAATTTGGCTTCATTGAACTTATCAGGCAGCTTGCGAGCCAGAAAAGCCAGAATGAAACACAAGATAGCCAGAAGGCCAATATAGCCCAACACAGCCCAGAAACCTACTGTAGAACCCAGACTGCACTCAAGAACAATCTTTTCATTATAATATTTCAAATTTTTGTATGGAAATGGAGGTGACATTTTTAGCCAAAGCACACAGATAAGAACCTGTATTAGTGTAAATGCAAGAACAGAAAGTCGCTGTTGTGCAGGCCCAAACCATTTCATGATATTACTTCCTGGAAGAGTAGCCTTGAAGGCCATTAACACCACTATTGTTTTCCCCAGAACACAGGAGATACAGAGGACAAAAGTGATCCCAAATGCTGTGTGACGCAACATACAGGACCACTCTGTTGGACGGCCGATGAAAGTAAGTGAACAGAGAAAACAAAGAGCCAATGAGAAGAGCAGCAGAAAGCTCAGCTCTGAGTTGTTGGCTTTAACTATGGGGGTGTCCTTCTTACTGTAAAACAGGATGGCTATCAGGACAGTTATTCCTGCTCCAAAAAGTGAGAAAAATACTAGCACTATACCCATAACTTCTGTGAATGAGAGAAATTCTACAGCTTTTAAGACACATTTATTTTTCTCAGCATTAGACCAGTATTCACCTGGACACTGCTTGCAGTTATTTGAATCTGGAAAGAAAGTAATGATCATTATAGTTAGAGATGAAATAATTTTATTTATGTTCTTTGCTAGGAAACTGCATCCAGAACTGCAACGTAAGAGAGAAAATACAAAAAGGAGCAATTTTCCTTGAAACTGTGAGATGGCCTGAAGATTACCTGTCTCATTACTGATTTCTCCTTCTGCACATGGAATACAGTCATAACAGCAGACAGGTCTTCCTTTCTGCGAAGCCTTCCTAGTGCCTGGAGGACAACTCTCACTGCACACAGACCTTGGCTTCTACATAAAAATAAATACAAATACATAATAATAATAATAATAATAATTCTTACATACATACATTTGTTTTCCTGGGTCTTGATACTGACTTTAGAAAATGAAAAGACATTGGCTAAATTTACTTTTTTCAGACTATTTAAATTATGCAAATTAGTGATTGGTCCAAAATCATTTTAAAAGGTTTTACACAAATGTAAAATTAAAAACTGGCTTATCACCGCCCTCTGCTGTTGCAGATATATTACATGGGAACCAATTTATTTATTTGTCAATTTATCTTTCTAATGTGTTATCCAAAAAATGTAATTTGTATAGGACAGTGCAAGTATTTTGAGAATTAGTTTTTTCCAGTTTCCAGCAACCGTTTATAACAGACATATTACTGGTATTTACCTCAATTTGTCCCCCAGCCCAGGTTATGTTTTCAGTGTTGAGCACAAAGCGCTGGTGTGGGGGCAGTGAGGCATCATAGTAACCCACTGCTTTAAATTTGATAGATCCATTTGAGTCCTTCTGCCAGTTTACAACTTCATATTGGGCTATTGTGGCGCCAGTACCGTCAAACCACACATGATCTCCCATTTTTATAATGAAATTTACCTTTTTAAGAGCCTCAACAACCTATTGAGAAAAATACATTTACAAACAGAAATTCAATTATTTTTTTGTTTGTTTGTTTGTTTACCTGCTGTGGTTGTATTGTCAGGCCTTTTTTACAACCTGCTTGTTCTTTGCACTTGAGTAGGCTATGCAATGAATGCACCACAGCATAAACTGCTTTGTAGACATTACTTGAATATCTTTGTTCAGGCACATCTTCATTATAGTTTTTCAGCAATAGTAGATCCTGATAAGTGTTGCAGTTTATTGCATACTCAGAAGAATTTCCCTCAGTCTGTGAACATGGAATAACTGTCTTCCAGAATGCCTTTATAACATAATCTGCAAAACCTTCAATATCATTTTTTCTTACTGCAAACCCCAGTGACCCTCCCAGCACATGAAAACAGTTTGGAGTGAGCAAATTCTTTGCAGTTATCCATCCTTCCACTCCAATCATTTGGATGCCGGAAATGTTCTGAATACTTAGCTGCTCAAGTAGATTGTACATTTCAGAACTGGTAAGAAATGCAACAATCACTTTTGCAGTGCTTTTTTTAATTGTCTCTACCACTTTTTGGAGTTTGTCAGGCTCTGTTCGGTAGAATTTTACTGAGTACTCCACACAAATTCCCTCCTCCTGGGCTGTATTCAGAAATATTGTCATCCCATTGTTTCCATAGTCATTGTCACTGTTCACAGCTCCCACCCAAGACCAGCCAAAGTGCTTGACTATGTATGCAAGTGCTCTGCTCTGGTGGTAATCACTAGCAATTGTCCTGAAGAAAGAGGGATAATCTTTCCTATTACTGAGACATTCACATGTGGCTGAGGGACTTATCTGAAAGCGAAAGAAAAAAAGGAAAAAAGTTAAACCCTTAAAAATGTTAAACAGCCACCAGAAGTGAGATTATGTCTAAGTTCTTGCTAAGTGTTATTGCTCCTTACCACAGGAATTTTAAAAGGTCCTGTGGTTCTGGACAAAATCACTGTTGCAGAAGACTCTGTTTCTCCTATTATAGCATGTATTGGAGACTGTCCATTGCATCTATCTCCTGCTGTAAACTCTGGACCATTCATCAGTGCCATGGTTGCACTCATAGAAGACAGTCTTGAACCACAGGTATCATAAATTCGGTAGCCAACAGAAACATTGGGTAACAAACTTTGACTTCTGTTAATCTCCTCAATGGCAAAAATCATGGTCTGAGCCATTCGAAAATCTCTAAGACTCACACTATGAAAATATAAAGCCGGTGTGTTTTATACAGACCAAAAACATAAACAGATAAATACAGCCAAAAACATACTTGTATGTATTATTTTACAATATGTATGTGGTTCACACCTGAAACACGTTAACATTCCAGATTTATATTTATAAATATCCTGCACTTTTTATTCATAAAAATGGCATTATTTGAATATATCTTTTGAATAGTTCAATAAAAGTTTACAAAGTAACGAACCTTGAGCATGATAGAGCCTGAGGTTTTTGTGTATACTTAAATGAAGGTAATATCTCTATGCTGTGGACTGAAAATAATGCTCCAATATTTACGTCTCCATCCTTGGATAATAGTGGGTACTTAGATTCTCCCATCATTCGGCAAAGAGGATTTTCTGCCTTTGCATGTAGTTGAAAGATAAGCAGTGTGTAAAGAAAGACAGACATCACAAAGATTCAGTTTTTACTGTGGTCAAACGCAACTGATTTGATACAGTATTTGTACTTTTATAGACATAATTAATATGGATGATTGATTGTGAATGTAGCGAATAACCTCAAAGGGCAGGGCCATGTGTCAGGTCAAGCAGAGACAGACTGGAGTCAAGCTAATATGACTAATTGTTTCACAAGTTATTACATTCTAAAAATCTGAGTATGAGTTTGTATTTTGTTTTGTATTAGTATTTGACAAATACCATTTGTATCACTCCACTTGCAGCTTTTCTTTTAGCGAGAGTCATGGCAGATGCCCAAATCCACTGTAATTTATTAAAAACATAAATGAGGACAATAGAAAACTAACAAAAGAGCAACAATATGTAAGTGCAAATGACAAGTCTGTAGGACCCACGCACTCGGTCCAAGGAAGGTATTGGGTGCTGGCTGAAGGTTTTCCTGCATGTACGGTCTTTTCAGTGCCTGAAGTAATTCATTTTAAGTCCAATTCTAATCTGACTCCATTTTTAATATTTAATCTGACTCCATTTTAGTATGACCTCAAATTTAGGTTGAAAGGCAAATTGGTTGTTTGCTGGTCTCTAATTATTATTTTTATTCTTCTGACATTTAATTATTTTAATTTAACTCTTTACTTTATTTTTATTAGTTCATTAGGAATCTATGTCGCTCAGGGTTTCCCCACGATGGGCGTTTCTACATGTGCCCCACTTTCACAAACTCGCCAGTCTAAACGTTAGCCAGAGGTTATGACTAATACTATTTTTATAGGTCGCCCATGCTTACCATTCTTTAAATAGTGTTTCTGTTTTGTCCCCCATATTTACCCATGTACAACTTAGTTAAAGCTCAAAACAATAATCACCGGTTATGCTAACACTATCTGTCTAGCCCTCTGACAGTCATATAAATATGTAACTTAATTAAAGCTGAGACAATAATCAGCGGTTATTCTAGTACTATTTACCTAGCCCTGATAGTTAAAAATAACTAGGTACCACTTAAATAAAGCTCAAATAATAATCAGCGGTTATGCTAGCACAATCTTTCGAGCTCCCCAACAGTTATATAACTACGTAACACTGAATTACTATGACTAGCCCCCCATAGTTAATGCAACTGAGTACAACTTAACTATTTATGAATATAGCAGGCTTGAAAATGGCAGAAAGACGAAGAGGTAGAAGAAATGTGTTGCAGGCAACGGATGACAGTGAGTTAATAAGCCGCTATAGATTAGATCGTGCAGGGATCATGTTTGTGACTGATCTTATTAGAGACAAGCTAACATCTCCGACACAGCGCAGAAATGCCATCGTGCCAGAAAT
Source organism: Carassius auratus (assembly GCF_003368295.1). NCBI lineage: Eukaryota > Metazoa > Chordata > Actinopteri > Cypriniformes > Cyprinidae > Carassius > Carassius auratus. The sequence goes on along the minus strand of NC_039259.1, from coordinate 21,032,228 downwards.
TAAAGTAATCACTACATTACGATATTTGGCAACTGGGAAAATGCAATAATGCAATAGTGATGATTTGGGTCTGTCACAACCTTCTGTAAGCAGAGTGATCATACAAACAATTACAGCACTTTCAGAACATCTTGTTGAGTCGCAGTTCATTTCATTTCCACTGGACACTCCTACCTTGCAGGCTCAAAAAAACTGCATTTATGAATATAGCAGGCTTATAGGTGCGCACAAGCAGGGGGAATGAACCGTTATTAGTTTTCCTTTAAGAATGGCCTTGTGTTCATCCACTAACTGGGCTAACAGTAAACACTGTTCCTCTGTCTTGGTTTTGATTCCGTGTTTGATACATTAAAACCAACATTCAAACTGCCACTTAAATAGGACAGCAATCACTGTAATTGTAAAGAATGAAAATTTTTTATCTTTCTAAGCCAACCAAATACTGTCACGGTGTTGTGTTCCCTGGGGTTCCACTAGATGTCCTCCTTTCTCACGGTGTCTGTCACCAGATCACTTCCTATTCCCTTATTTGGTCACCTTCCTCCTTGTTGTGTAATTGATTGTTTCCCCACCTGTCTCCTGTTTCCTCATTATCCTTCTGTGTATAAATACCCAGTCTGTCTTAGTCTGGGTTACGGAGTCCATGTTTAATGTCAGTGTATTATTCATGTCCGTCATCCTTGCCTTGTCTTGCCTTGTCTTGCCTTGTCTTGCCTTGTCTTGCCTTGCCTTGCCTTGCCTTGCCTTGCCTTGCCTTGCCTTGCCTTGCCTTGCCTTGCTTTGCCCCGTGTTCGTGTCCTGTTTATGTTCCGATTTGGATTCTCTGGTTTTGACCCTGCATGGACTATTACCTCTCTGGATTATCCCTTAAATAAATCATGCTTACCTGCAATTGGTTCTCTCGCCGTGTTTCAACCATCACGTAACGTGACAGAAGGACTCCGTCACAAAGAGAACCAGCGGTATGTCATTTTTACGTTCCCCAGCCAAGATGGCGGAGAGGCGAGCCAGATATCTGAGGTTAATCGCCCTGCGCCAAGAGGACAATGAAGTGGGTGCCCTGGCTCAGGTGTTCTGGTCCCTGGCAGAGGGCATGGGGTACAACGGCACGACCCTTAAAGATTATTTTAATGGCGGTCTGGATGATCCAGTGTCTCTGGAGGAGATGGCGCAGGTAGAGACACTGAAATTCTGGGAATTCGTGCGCTACCTGCAGCATCGGGGTCTGTGGGATGCCCCAGCCACTCCTGTCTCTTCCAGCGGGGTGGTCGTCAGCCCAGCACCACTGCACAAGATGGCCGCCAGCCCAGCGCCACAACACAAGATGGCCGCCAGCTTAGAGCCACAGCACAAGATGGCCGCCAGCCCAGCGCCACAACACAAGATGGCCACCAGCTTAGAGCCACAGCACAAGATGGCCGCCAGCTTAGAGCCACAGCACAAGATGGCCACCAGCTTAGAGCCCCAGCACAAGATGGCCGACCCAACGTCTGAGTCGCCAGTCAAGGTGCCCCCGACTCGCCATCGTAGAGGACGGAGGAAGAGGGGACAAGATTCTACCGTTCCTCAAAGCCTGGAGAACGTTCCCGAGCGAGCTGCTGCCGTCCAGGAGGATGTTCTCGAGCGGGCCGCTGCCATCCAGGGGGACGTTCTCGAGCGGGCCGCTGCCGTCCAGGAGGACGTTCCCGAGCGGGCCGCTGCCGTTCAGGAGGACATTCACGAGCGGACCGCTGCCGTCCACGAGGCGGTACCCGAGCCGGTGCCCGATGCTGTTCCAGTGACCGAGGTGGTCTCCGATGCCGAGGCGGTGCCCGAGGCTGTTCCTGAGGCCGAGGTGGTGCCCGATGCCGAGGCGGTGCCCGAGGTCATTCCCGATGCGGTAACCGATGCTGTTCCGGAGACCGAGGCGGTGCCCGATGTCGAGGCGGTGCCCGAGGCTGTTCCTGTGATCGAGGCGAGGCTCGATGCTGTTCCGAAGGCCGAGGTGGTGCCCGATGTCGAGGCGGTGCTCGATGCTGTTCCAGAGGTCGAGGCAGTGACCGATGCTGTTCCGGAGGCCGAGACGGTGCCCGATGTCGAGGCGGTGCCCGATGCGATTCCAGAGGCCGAGGCGGTGCCCAAGGCCGTTCCCGATGCGGTGCCCGAGACCGCACCCGAGGCCGTTACAGAGGCGGTGCCTGAGGCCATTCCCGATGCAGTGTCCGAGGTCGCTCCCGATGCCTCGACCGAGGCGGTGCCCGAGACTGTTCCAGAGACAGTGCCAGGGTCAGGTTCCGGTGGGCTCTCCGGAGTCGGGACAGGTTCCGGTGGACTCTCTGGAGTCGGGTCAGGTTCCGGTGGACTCTCCGGAGTCGGGTCAGGTTCCGGTGGACTCACCGGAGTCGGGTCAGGTTCCGGTGGACTCTCCGGAGTCGGGTCAGGTTCCGGTGGACTCTCCGGAGTCGGGTCAGGTTCCGGTGGACTCTCCGGAGTCGGGTCAGGTTCCGGTGGACTCTCCGGAGTCGGGACAGGTTCCGGTGGACTCTCCGGAGTCGAGTCAGGTTCCGGTGGACCCTCCGGAGCCAAGTCAAGTCACTGGGTGGTCTGCTGCTCCGTCCTGGGGGACTCCGGCCTCAACCACGGGGGCGTGTGGGTCATCTGCTCTGCCCTGGGGGACTCCGACGTCGACCACGAGGACGTGGTGGTCGTCCGCTCCGCCCTGGGGGACTCAGGCGGCGACCACGAGGACGTGGTGGTCTTCCGCTCTGCCCTGGAGGGCTCTGGCTCTGACCACACGGATATGGTGGTCATCTGCTCCGCCCTGGGGGACTCTGGCGGCGACCACAAGGACGTGGTGGTCATCCGCTCCGCCCTGGGGGACTCTGGCGGTGACCACAAGGCCGTGGCAGTCTTCCGCTCCGCCCTGGAGGACTCTGGCTTTGACCACATGGCCGTGGTGGTCTTCCGCTCCACCCTGGAGGTCGCTGGCTTTGACCACACGGCTGTGGTGGTCCTCTGCTCCGCCCTGGTGGGCGCTTCAACATGCCCTTCTTGGACTTCTGTCTGGTGTTCTTGGTTTCTGTTTTGTTGCTGTCTGTTCCCCCCAGTTAGTCTTGCCCTCCATCCCTCCCCCTGAACCTCCTCCGTTCCTCCTCCCTCCTGGTTCTCCCTGTTTTATGTTACATTTCTGGTGTTTATTCCCCATGTTTTTCTTTTCCGGCCCTCCGTCCCTCCCCCTGAGCCTCCACCTGTCCGCCTCCCTCCTGGTCTCTGTGTTGTGTCTTGTCTTGGAGCATCTGGGAGCCGCTCCGTAGAGGGGGGGTACTGTCACAGTGTCTGGGTTGTGTTCCCTGGGGTTCCACTAGATGTCCTCCTTTCTCACGGTGTCTGTCACCAGATCACTTCCTGTTCCCTTATTTGGTCACCTTCCTCCTTGTTGTGTAATTGATTGTTTCCCCACCTGTCTCCTGTTTCCTCATTATCCTTCTGTGTATAAATACCCAGTCTGTCTTAGTCTGTGTTACAGAGTCCTTGTTTAATGTCAGTGTATTATTCATGTCCGTCATCCTTGCCTTGTCTTGTTTTGCCTTGCCCCGTGTTTGTGTCCTGTTTATGTTCCGATTTGGATTCTCTGGTTTTGACCCTGCATGGACTATTACCTCTCTGGATTATCCCTTAAATAAATCATGCTTACCTGCAATTGGTTCTCTCGCCGTGTTTCAACCATCACGTAACGTGACAAATACTTTATAGGAAATTAAAAGTACCCATGTACAACTTAGTTAAAGCTCAAAACAATAATCACCGGTTATACTAACACTATCTGTCTAGCCCCCTGACAGTCATATAACTACATACATCTTAATTAAAGCTGAGACAATAATCAGCGGTTATTCTAGTACTATTTACCTAGCCCCGACAGTTAAAAAATAACTAGGTACAACTTAAATAAAGCTCAAACAATAATCAGCGGTTATGCTCGCACAATCTTTCAAGCTCCTGAACAGTTATATAACTACGTACAACTGAATTACTATGAATAGCCCCCCATAGTTAATGCAACTGAGTACAACTTAACTATAGTCCTGTGGTCAGTCATAAATCAAAAACCTCAAGTAATGTTCCCTATGCTTCATCTATGCTTCATTCGATTTAGTATGCAGTTAACCGTTGACACAGATTTGCGGGAATTACATAGCCAATTCAGAGATATCAAATCAATACAAGACATAAACTTCTCAAAGATGAATCTAAGAGTAAAAGATGCATACCTGGGCCTGTATTCATAAAGAATCTTAATGCAAAAAGTAGCTCCTAGTGACAAAATTCTAAGAAAATTATTAGAAATGTGGGCGTTTACTCTTAAAATTAAAGAAAAAATCCTACTAAACAAAAAAATAATTCAGAAAGCATCTTAACCCGTAAAAGAGGTCTTAAGGTCAAACTTGTTAGGAGCACAGACGAGGACTTAAGAGGCTTAAGAGTTTCTTTAGAAGAGGAGAAAATAGCAGAAAGACGAAGAGGTAGAAGAAATGTGTTGCAGACAACGGATGACAGTGAGTTAATACGACGCTATAGATTAGATCGTGCAGGGATCATGTTTGTGACTGATCTTATTGGAGACATGCTAACATCTCCAACACAGCGCAGACATGCCATAGTGCCAGAAATTAAAGTAATCACTACATTACGATATTTGGCAACTGGACAAATGCAATAATGCAATAGTGATGATTTGGGTCTGTCACAACCTTCTGTAAGCAGAGTGATTACACAAACAATTACAGCACTTTCAGAACATCTTATTGTGTCGCAGTTCATTTCGTTTCCACTTCACACTCCCACCTTGCAGGCTCAAAAAACTGCATTAATGAATATATGAAACGTTAATAGTTTGTGCTATACGCTCCCATGTCTGCTTCTTGTCTCTTGCTGTGACACCCGGCCCAAATTTTGCTTTAAGAATGGCCTTGTGTTCATCCACTAACTGGACTAACAGTAAACACTGTTCCTCTGTCCAGTTTGGCTTTCTCGCCCTTATTGGTCTTGATTGCATATTTGATACATTAAAACCAACATTCAAACCGCCACTTAAATAGGACAGCAATCACTGTAATTGGAAAGAGTGGAACAATTTGTATCATTCTAAGCCAATTAAATACCTTATAGGAAATTAAAAGCATGGTAAATAAAGGATTTATACACACACATATAATGTGTGTGTGTGTGTGTGTGTGTGTGTCTGTGAGTGTGTGTGTGAGAGAGAGAGAGAGAGAGAGAGAATGGTCAAATAGGAAAAATTACACATGTAAATTCAAAGTGAGAATTAGAATGACCCTATAATTAAAATCATTCCTTTTTTCCTTCTTGGACAACCAACCAATCACAGTCTTCAAAAGATTGTGTCATACATAGCAACAGGGTCAACCCCGCCTCCTCACTAAGATGAAAGCTTTTGTCTTTTCCTTACTTAGAGTTGCTCTCAGATCGGTCCCGAATCGCTCTTAAGCTAAGACTCCTACGTAAAAGTTTTTAAGCTAAATTAAGAGTTTTCTGATAGGATTCTTAGAATCTTTATGAATACGGTCCCTGGTATGCATCTTTTACTCTTAGATTCATCTTTGAGAATTTTATGTTTTTGAACTTGTATTGATTTGATATCTCTATTTTAACTATATCTGAGGTTCTCAGATAGCCTAACGCAGTGCACATAGTAAGGTATATATATATATATATATATATATATATATATATATATATATATATATATATATATATATATATATATATATATATATATATATTTTAGTGGTGGGCTGTTATCGGCATTAACGTGCTGCATTAACGCAAGACTCGTATCGGGCGAAAAAAAAATATTGCCGTTAATCTATTCTCAAAGTTGGGTTGGGAGCTGGATCTATACTAAGCAAGCTATGATGACTTTCACCTTGATATTTTATATAACCGACTGGCTGAAAGATGCTCAGGACAGTTGACGCGCCACTGCTGCGTATCGTCACAAAGCTTATCTTTTTCACGTTTTTACGCCTTATGCTTGTCGATTTAAACATTAAAGCATCCAAAAACAAGACACGGAAAAGCTGAACAGAGTAGCGCGTGCCGTGTTCAGTGTGGAGAGAGAGAGAGAGAGACGCATATCACGGACAGCGAAACTGAACCGAGCTCTCTTCTGCGAAGAGAAAGGCGTCTCAAAACACGAATTTGCTTATTTTTGCTCTTGTGCCGACAAATACATACAAAATATGTCAAAATATCCACCTTGGAAATTATGCTCGAAAAAACTGTCATTTATTTCTTAAGTGAAAGTAAACAGTTGAGGGAAAGAATGGGATGTGTATTATATTGGCTGCGTTCATCGTTTCTTAAAGTGACCGCGCCTAATTTAGCGACTGGCTGCTGTAATGTTAATCCAAGAAAATGAAAATGAAAATCACTCACTGCTCTTGACTGAATTACTTTGTAGTTTTAACAGTCAAACCAAAAGTTATTCAGACACCAGATATTGTCATGATTCTGCCCTCGTGTCCTTGATTTTCCCTAGTCTTGAGGCAGGATCATGACAGACCCATGTTTTGTGTACAAGCACATGGCCTTGTCTTTGGGCCATGTGCTTGTGTTGTCTCGTTCCCTTGCCCCGCACCCCTTGTTATCCTAGTCTTGTGGTGTGATTGCCTTATCTGTGCCACCTGTTGTTTCATAATTAGTTCCCCTATTTAGATCCCCTAGTGTGCTCTGTCTTTTGTCGGTTCATTGTACCTCATATGTGTTCCTACTGGTCAGTTGTGAGAGAAGTTTATCTTTGTAACGCCCTTTGAGAAGTCTTTGTGTAACCGTGAGTGTTTGTTTGTAGTTAGTGTTTAAGAGTTTGTTATCATGTCAATCCTGTCCTGTTAAGTTGTTTAGTTTCTGCCCTAGCTGTTGTTTCCCCGCTCGTGGGTTTTGTTTTCCCCTTTTTGTGTTAATAAACCCTTCGTGTTTAGAATCCTGTCTGCACTTGAGTTCCTCCCTTACCAAACCCTGACAGATATAATTTTTGATATATATAGTAAAACTATAATAATGTGAGAAATGTTGAAGGTGTCTGAATAAATGTAGGTTAGATTGTATATTTCATTTTACATTTAATTATTTGGTTTCTGTACCTTGACACCTATATACTTGAAAAAAACTTAAACATTGGTGTGAAACAGGCATAAGGTTGTTTGCACCTTGTGCAATGTGGAATTAGTTTACAGCTTTTTCAAGCAGTTTGTGATGCATTTTGGAAACAGGAGATGAGCTTCTTTTCTAATGCACCACATAGCTTGATAAACCCCTTCTCAAAGACTTACTGTTTGTCAATTTTATTTAACACACATATTCTGAATGCCTTCGGCAGAATTCGAATGAGCCATTTTAATATAGATTGATATAGATTAATCTAGATTAATTTCAAGATCACAGTGAGATTAATCTAGATTAAAAAATTTATCTATGCCCACCACTAATATATACAATAATTCCTCAAATAAAAGCCAGGGCCCGTATTCATAAAGATTCTAAGAATCCTCTCAGAAAACTCTTAATTTAGCTTAAAAACTTTTACATAGGAGTCTTAGCTTAAGAGCGATTCAGGACCGATCTGAGAGCAACTCTGAGTAAGGAAAAGACAAAAACTTTCATCTTAGTGAGGAGGCGGGGTTAACCCCATTGCTATGTATGACACAATGTTTTGAGGACTGTGATTGGTTGGTTGTCCAAGAAGGGAAAAAAAGTGATTCTCGCTTTGAATTTACATGCTTAATTTTTCCTATTTGACCATTCTCTCTCTCTCTCTCTCACACACACACACACACACACAAACACACATTATATGTGTGTATCTAAATCCTTTTTTTTATTATTTGCTTTTAATTTCCTATAAGGTATTTGATTGGCTTAGAATGATATTATTTTTCCACTCTTTACAATTACAGTGATTGCTGTCCTATTTAAGTGGTGGTTTGAATGTTGGTTTTAATGTATCAAACATGGAATCAAAACCAAGAAGGGCGAGAAAGCAAAACTGGACAGAGGAACAATGTTTACTGTTAGCCCAGTTAGTGGATGAACACAAGGCCATTCTTAAAGGAAAATTCAAATGGGTGTCACAGCAAGGGACAAGAAGCAGACATGGGAGCGTATAGCACAAACTATTAACGGTTCAATCCCCCTGCTTGTGCGCACCTATAAGCCTGCTATATTCATAAATTCAGTTTTTTGAGCCTGCAAGGTGGGAATGTCCACCGAAATGAACTGTAACACAATAAGATGTTCTGAAACTGTGATTGTTTGTGTGATCACTCTGCTTACAGAACGTTGTGACAGACCCAAATCATCACTATTGCATTGTTGCATTTTCCCAGTTGCCAAATATCGTAATGTAGTGATTACTTTAATTTATATATTAAATTATAAATTATTATATAATCTATAACTTCTTATTAACTCACTGTCATCCATTATCTGCAACACATTTCTTCTGCCTCTTCATCTTTCTGCCATTTTCTCCTCTGCTAAAAAAAACTCTAAAGCCTCTTAAAAGTCCTCATCCGTGCTCCTAACAAGTTTGACCTTAAGACCTGTTTTAAGGGTTAAGATGCTTTCTGAATTACTTTTTTCTTTACTAGGATTTTTTCTTTAATTTTAAGTGTAAACGCCCACATTTCTAAGAATTTTCTTAGAATTTTGTCACTAGGAGTATATAGGAGTCCTTATGAATAAGGGCCCAGGCCTTTATTTTCCTGAACTGCAGAAGGTAACATGCTTTTATTTGAAGCAGGCCTTTATTTCTAATTCCATCTGTTTGATAAGTAATTGGAATAGCTTTCCAGTGGACAGAGATCATAACATTAGCACAGAATCAGTTCAGAATCAATCACCAAAAGAATCAGGGCCAGGTTACCCAAAACGTTCTTATCGCTAAGTAGTTCTTAACATATTCCTTAACCTTTCTCTTAACCTTATGGCACGGTTCCCGACACGTTCGTACACTAAGTATATCTTCTGTAAGTCACACTTTTGTAAGGTTGGTCTGGACCATTCGTAAGCTCTCCCTTAACATTGTTTGAGCTCAAGACGCTAGTCGCCGCAGTCTTTAGAAATCAGCGCAGCGCAGTACAAGCCAAACTATGGTATGTTGACAATATTGTGGCTCAACAATGATTTTATGTTATGGACATTTTAAGACTCATAATAAATAATGTTCGAAATGGATACAGGCCTATTTATGAAGTTGACTTTATGTGGTATCAGAACTAATATGGTGGTAATCAGCCTAGGCTTTTTCGTAATGTAATTAAAGCGAATTGGCAATTACTTTTGATAATTAAAATCTGGAAAATTGTTTGGCTCTAAATGGCTAAGATCTATAAATGGATAAGCATGGTGGTGTCCAGTTCCAACGTGTCCTTGTATTGAATCAAAGACTGGGCCGGACAAGGAGCCTTTTAGTCCATATAAAAAAAAATTCAGCAAAACTTAAGCCCTTTTGACATTTTGCCTGACGTGCCTATATTAAAAGAAATTCGCCTCCCAAGACCTCAGACCTGCGCTTGCCAGGCTAATGCGGTGGAATTTTGCTTTAAGCCCCGAAGTCCAGCAGCTTGCATCGCAAATTTATTTTTTTTTGCTACAGAGAGCTTCATCGAGTTCGTGGGAGAGGGCTACGGCCCTTAGAGTTACAAATTATCTGCTCTTATCATCTGATCGTGGGTGTATCTCTCTATTAGTTTTATTGGATCTTAGTGCTGCGTTTGACACAATTGACCACAGCATTCTTTTGCATAGACTTGGAAACTTTGTTGGCATCAGTGGAAGTGCATTAGCATGGTTTAAATTGTACTTATATGACCGCCATCAGTTCGTAGCAGTGAATGAAGATGTATCATATCGATCACAAGTGCAGTATGGAGTACCTCAAGGCTCAGTACTAGGGCCGCTACTCTTCACGCTTTATATGTTACCCTTGGGAGATATCATCAGGAAACATGGTGTTAGCTTTCACTGTTATGCTGATGATACTCAGTTCTATATTTTTTCGCGGCCTGGTGAAACACACCAATTTGAATAACTAATGGAATGCTTAGTCGATATAAAAAACTGGATGACGAGTAATTTCTTACTGCTAAATTCAGAAAAAACAGAGGTGTTAATTATAGGACCTAAAAACTCTGCTTGTAATAACCTAGAACACTGTCTAAGACTTGATGGTTGCTCTGTCAATTCTTCGTCATCAGTTAGGAACCTAGGTGTACTATTTGATCGCAGTCTTTCCTTAGAAAGCCACATTTCTAGCATTTGTAAAACTGCATTTTTCCATCTCAAAAATATATCTAAATTACGCCTATGCTCTCAATGTCAAATGCAGAAATGCTAATCCATGCATTTATGACCTCAAGGTTAGATTATTTTAATGCTTTATTGGCTGGTTGTTCTGCACTCTTAGTAAACAAACTACAGCTAGTCCAAAATGCAGCAGCAAGAGTTCTTACTAGAACCAGGAAGTATGACCATATTAGCCCGGTCCTGTCATCGCTGCACTGGCTCCCTATCAAACATCGTATAGATTTTAAAATATTGCTTATTACTTATAAAGCCCTGAATGGTTTAGCACCTCAGTATTTGAATGAGCTCCTTTTACATTATACTCCTCTACGTCCGCTACGTTCTCAAAACTCAGACAATTTGATAAAACCTAGAATATCAAAATCAACTGCGGGCGGCAGATCCTTTTCCTATTTGGCGCCTAAACTCTGGAATAACCTACCTAACATTGTTCGGGAGGCAGACACACTCTTGCAGTTTAAATCTAGATTAAAGACCCATCTCTTTAACCTGGCATACACATAACATATTAATATGCTTTTAATATCCAAATCCGTTAAAGGATTTTTAGGCTGCATTAATTAGGTAAACCGGAACCGGAAACACTTCACATAACACCCTATGTACTTGATACATCATTAGAAGAATGGCATCTACGCTAATATTTGTCTGTTTCTAACTTGTTCCAAGGTCACCGTGGCCCCCAGATCCAGTCTGTGTCCAGATCAGAGGATCACTGCAGTGACCCGGATCCAGTACTTATCCAGACCAGATGGTGGATCAGCACCTAGAAAGGACCTCTACTGCCCTGAAAGACAGCGGAGACCAGGACAACTGGAATCCCAGATACAGATCCCCTGTAAAGAACTTGTCTCATAGGACCACCAAGACAAGACCACCGGAAACAGATGATTCTTCTGCACAATCTGACTTTGCTGCAGCCTGGAATTGAACTACTGGTTTCATCTGGTCAGAGGAGAACTGGCCCCCCAACTGAGCCTGGTTTCTCCCAAGGTTTTTTTCTCCATTCTGTCACTGATGGGAGTTTCGGTTCCTTGCCGCTGTCGCCTCCTTGGGGTCACTTCATCTACAGCGATATCATTGACTTGATTGCAAATGAATGCACAGACACTATTTAACTGAACAGAGATGACATAACTGAATTCAATGATGAACTGCCTTTAACTATCATTTTGCATTATTGAGACACTGTTTTCCAAATGAATGTTGTTCAGTTGCTTTGACGCAATGTATTTTGTTTAAAGCGCTATATAAATAAAGGTGATTGTTTGATTGATTGATTGACCATAGGGGTGTGATCTCTGACCTGGTGGCAAGGTCCAGCAAAACATCAAGTTCCTCTGACGAGAAGCTTGGTGCCCTTTTTGGTGCCCCAGCATATTCTGTATCTAACTCTCTCTCTCTCTCTCTCTCTGTTCATTGTAGATAGGTTGCTTTTTATTGAAAACATTAACCAATGGCAATCAATACCGCATTAAACAGAAATAACTGCAGCTGCTTGCCAATCAATTATGATTGTAAAGTACCTTACCATTAATATAAAAGTGTATTATATAATTTTTAGAAGTTGTTAAACCCATGTTAAGAAGTGGCACAAGTGGCACAACAGGATAAGGAGGGTGGATGATTAGCGAGGGATACCCGGTACGTCTAACCGTCACAACATATTGTGTGAACATATTACTGACCATTTGATAATTTAATTTATAGTCTATATTCTACTGATAACTTAAAATATGTTAAAATAAATGTTACTGGAATAATTTGAGGAATGATTCATTTGCACAGAACGTGTTGTCTTTCTTACCGCTGTATTGCACCTTTGTGTGAAGTGGAAAATCGATTCCTGAGCAATCGATGCCAACTAATTCAGCACCTTTTCTCGGGACAGCGCTCTTGTAACGTCGGACCTAAGAGGCAGCGTGTTAAGAAGCTTCCTAAGGGACACTTCGGGGAACACACTTAGGAACATAAACAACTTTGGTAAGATATATCTTTCGAGGTCTTCTTAGCGTGCTAAGAGTGAGCGTTATCGGGGAATCGCGCCCAGTTCGGTTCAGACAAGCTCTGTGTCAGTCTGCTTCATGCTGAATCACGCATTCGCAGTTATCATCAGCTCCTCGGTTCTGGAAACGCATGCGTCCGACAGAAACGGTTCTCGGTTCAGTGTTCTGTTGATCCAAAAACCGATGCAACCGGTTCCTGACTCGGGAACGAGAAACGCTCCGGCAATGGGTTTGTACATATGTTATCTGGCTCTGCTGCACAAATTTTTGCACACAAGTAACAGGAACTAATATAAAATATAAACGATTATCAGGCGCAAGTGTATGCAAAGTTTCTATTTAGGCTATAACACGTGTTTGTAGCGTTGAGCAAAGCAGTGCTGAAATTTCCATGCTCACGTTTCCTCTCATTATAACACACAAATTGTAGATATTATTAAATATAAATTATGCATGTATTTATTGTGTTATAACAGAGATTTGTGAGATTGCATGAACTGAGATCATAGGCGGAGGGTGAACCAACTCCAGAGTAAGGCTAAAAGCAGCCAAATGTATTAACAGGGTGGCCATCATTAACGAAAGCGTGGCCATTCATTTGGCCACCCCACTCAAAACTGCAGTTTTTGTCAATTGTTTTCTTGACAAGAAATGCATTTATTTAGCCGTATCTCTTTAGGCTATGACCACATCAAACGGGAGAATTTTCAGACGCTCACTTGAGCTTCCCCTAAGTGTCAGGCATGAGTCAAATGAGCACGGAAAAGCTACAGCAGCCAAATGAGCTTCAGTAGAACAACTGTTAACTGCCGTCTGATGAGATATTGTTAGACCATTTGTCAGTAAAACCCACTTCCCTGTCCCATCAGCCATTTTACTGTGCTCACAGTGCACACTCTTCAACAGTACACAGATATGTTGCCCACACTCTATATCACTTAATCATAAATAACCCGCACAAGAAACTTTGAACATAGGCTACATACCTTGTCTGTTGTCAGCTAAATAATGAAATCACCAAAAATGCGATTAAAACTGCAAACTGCTTGTACACAGCACACAATTTTTTTTGTCCAATTAAGTGCAATTTTTGCCCCAAGTGCCCATACGTGGCCCCCAGCCTTACACACGCTCCACCTATGACTGAGATGTTTTTAGAGATTATAAATACAGCGCTCTTTGCTTGCATTCTGTCACAGTATCTGGTCTGTGTTTCCCTGTGTGTCCACTAGTGGCCTCACTTCCCCATACTCACCCCACTGCAGACACTAAATTTCCCACAAAGCCTTTATCCCTTTCATCACTGTTAATTGCGGTCAGCTGTCTCCACTTTTATCGTTTTTACCTGTCTATAAAAACCAGTCTGTTTCTATCTGTTTCATTGAGTCCTTGTTTCCGTCACCCGGCTTTCTCGTGTTCCCTTGTGTTTTTCATGTTTCTTGTTTTTTGGACTTCTCTTCTGTTATTGACCTTTTGCCGGTTGCATTTAGATTTTTGGATTAGCCCATTAAAACACTGCAATTGGATCTCTCCAAGTGTGTGCATTCGTAACAGAAGGACTCCATCATGACCATATCCAGCAGTGTTGGGATTTCGTATTCGTTCCCCAGCCAGCATGGAGGGGCTGAGGGGGAGGTTACTAAATCTTATCACCCTCCGTCAAGAGGGGAGTGAGGTGGGTGGTTTGGCTCAATTATTCTGGACCATGGCAGTAGGACTGGGGTACAATGATGAGGCACTTAATGACCTTTTTAACGCCTGCCTGGATGACCCTGTGCCTGAATGGGAGATAAAGGGGCTGAAGATCCTGGACTTTTGGGGGTTCACCAGGTACCTGAGTGTTTTCTCTACTTCCTGTTGGCCTTCTGTAGCTTATCGTAACTCCATGTAGCTGTTTTTATTTGTATTTTTTTCTAGAATTTTTTATCTTACTATCACTCTCTGTTTTTTAAAGGGATAAATTATAACTTAATTCACACCATATTTCTGATATTATCGATCAATCTTATCAGATACATTTTTATCATTCACTTTTATTTCACTCGTTAGCTTGTCATTAGCGTTTTCATTCGAACCTATCGCTGTTTTCTTTTTCTCCTCTCTCTCTCGCTCCAGTTTTTCACAAGTTCATCAAACAACCGCAGTAAGAATATTTCATCAAGCACGGTGAGTAATAGCTTATCCTGCTATTGTTATTTGCACCTCTTGCCACATGTACAGTTTATCTATCTCTGTTGCAGATGAGGGATTCACATGTGATAAATGCAGGCAAATAGTTAAGCAGACAGAGAAGATTTCAGAATTAGAGACACACATCCAAACTTTAATTGAGGACAGTAAGAATGTTAGGGCTCTAGATACAGCTTTGGATGCGTCTAGCTCAGGGATTCCTGTACATTGTTCGGTTCCAGCAACAGAGCCCCTGCAGCAGGGCAACTGGGTCAGACACTGTAATATGCTCCGGTCCCCACCCTGCTTAACGTGGTGACGAGATGCATAGCAGATTGTCATCAATCAATAGCTGGATGTCTAAGTGATGCCCACAGAATAACATAGGTTTCATAGACAATTGGACGAGCTTTTGGGGCAGACCTGACCTGTTGAAAAGTGATGGTCTTCATCCCTCCTGGGGTGGCGCCACTCTTCTCTCTAGAAATATGGCAAATAGTCTTAGTGTTTATACTTGACTAACTGGGGCCCAGGTCAGGAAGCAGACAGACTGGCTAAACCGACCGTCTGCTAGCTGCCTCATGTCACAGAGGTCAGCTAATTCCCAGCAAACAGGCACTCTTTCACCTAGATATCACACTATAGAGACTGTGTCTGTTCCCCGAGCTAGAAAATACAAAAAAACGTCCAAACCAAGTTAAGATTAACAATTTAATTGAGGTTCAACAAATAAAAAACTGATGCAATATGAATAAACAAATGATAAAGCTTGGCTTATTGAATTTCAGATCCCTTTCTACAAAAACACTTTTTGTAAATAATATGATCACTGATGATAATCTAGATTTGCTCTGTTTGACAGAAACCTGGCTAAAACCTGATGTTTACATTATTTTAAATGAGTCCACCCCCCCCCAAGATTACTGTTATAAACATGAGCCGCATCTAAAAGGCAAAGGGGGAGGTGTTGCTTAATTTATAACAATGTTTTCAGGATTTCTCAGAGGGCAGGCTTCAAGTATAACTAGTTTTAAGTAATGGTTTTTCATATAACATTATCCAGAGAAACAAATGTTAATGATAAATCCCCTGTTATGTGTGTACTGGCTACTGTATACAGGCCACCAGGCCACCATACAGACTTTATTAAAGAGTTTGGTGATTCTACATCCGAGTTAGTTCTGGCTGCAGATAAAGTTTTCATAGTTGGTGATTTTAATATCCATGTTGATAATGAGAAAGATGCATTGGGATCAGCATTTATAGACATTCTGAACTCTATTGGGGTTAGACAACATGTTTCAGGACCTACCTATTGTCGAAATCATACTCTAGATTTAATACTGTCACATGGAATTGATGTTAATAGTGTTGAAATTATGCAGCCAAGTGATGATATCTCAGACCATTATTTAGTTTTGTGCAAACTTCATATTGCCCAATTTGTAAATTCTACTTCTTGTTACAAGTATGGAAAAACCATCACTTCTACCACAAAAGACGGCTTCTTAAGTTATCTTCCAGATGTATCTAAATTCCTTAGCATATCCAAAACCTCAGAACAACTTGATGATGTAACAGAAACTATGGACTCTCTCTTTTCTTGCACTTTAAATACAGTTGATCCTTTAAGCTTAAGGAAGGTTAAGGAAAACAGTTTGACACCATGGTATAATGAGTATACTCGCACCCTAAAGAGAGCAGCCCTAAAAATGGAGCGCAGCTGGAGGAAAACATAACTAGGGGTATTTTGTATTGCTTGGCAGAAAAGTAAACAATTCTACAGAAAAGCATTAAAAACTGCTAGATACGATTATCTTTCTTCTCTTTTAGAAGAAAACAAACATAACCCCAAGTATTTATTCAATACAGTGGCTAAATTAATGAAAAATAAAGCCTCAACAAGTGTTGACATTTCCCAGCATCACAGCAGTAATGACTTTATGAACTACTTTACTTCTAAAATCGATTCTATTAGAGATAAATTTGCTACCATTCAGCTGTCAGCTACAGTATCGCATCAGACAGTGCACTATAGACCCCCCGAGGAACAGTTCCACTCATTCTCTACTATAGGAGAGGAAGAATTGTGTAAACTTGTTAAATCATCTAAACCAACAACATGTATGTTGGACCCTATATCATCTAAGCTCCTAAAACAGGTGTTTCCAGAAGTCATCGATCCTCTTCTGACTATTATTAATTCCTCATTGTCATTAGGATATGTCCCCAAAACCTTCAAACTGGCTTCAAACTAAGCCTCTCGTCAAAAAAAACACAACTTGACCCCAAAGAACTAGATAATTATAGACCAATCTTGAATCTCCCTTTTCTGTCCAAGATACTAGAAAAGGTGGTATCCTCACAATAATATTCCTTCCTAGAGAAAAATGGTGTATGTGAGGATTTCCAGTCAGGATTTAGACCGTATCATACTACTAAGACTGCTCTCCTTAGAGTTACAAATGATCTGCTCTTATCATATGATCGTGGGTATATCTCTCTATTAGTTCTATTGGATCTTAGTGCAGCATTTGACACAATTGACCACAACATTCTTTTGCATAGACGTAGAACACTTTGTTGGCATTAATGGAAGTGCATTAGCATGGTTTAAATCGTACTTATATGACCGCCATCAGTTCGTAGCAGTGTATGAAGATGTATCATATCAATCACAAGTGCAGTATGGAGTACCTCAAGGCTCAGTACTAAGGCCACTACTCTTCACACTTTATGTTACCCTTGGGAGATATCATCAGGAAACATGGTGTTAGCTTTCACTGTTATGCTGATGAGATTCAGCTCTATATTTCTTCGCGGCCCGGTGAAACACAACAATTTGAAAAACTAATGGAATACATAGTCGATATAAAATAACTGGATGACGAATAATTTCTTACTGCTAAATTCTGAAAAAAGAGAGGTGTTAATTATAGGACCTAAAAACTCTGCTTGTAATAACCTAGAACACTGTCTAAGACTTGATGGTTGCTCTGTCAATTCTTCGTCATCAGTTAGGAACCTAGGTGTGCTATTTGATCGCAATCTTTCCTTAGAAAGTCACGTTTCTATCATTTGTAAAACTGCATTTTTCTGTCTCAAAAATATATCTAAATTACGGCCTATGCTCTCAATGTCAAATGCAGAAATGTTAATCCATGCATTTATGACCTCAAGGTTAGATTATTTTAATGCTTTATTGGGTGGTTGTTCTGCATGCTTAGTAAACAAATTACAGCTTGTCCAAAATGCAGCAGCAAGAGTTCAGGGGGAAGTAAATACCTTGTCTCAGAGGACCACCAGGACAAGACCACAGGAAACAGATGATTCTTCTGCACAATCTGACTTTGTTGCAGCCTCGAATTGAACTACTGGTTTTGTCTGGTCAGAGGAGAACTGACCCCCAACTGAGCCTGGTTTCTCCCAAGGTTTTTTTCTCCATTCTGTCACCGATGGAGTTTCGGTTCCTTGCCGCTGTCGCCTCTGGCTTACTTAGTTGGGGTCACTTCATCTACAGTGACATCATTGACTTGATTGCAAATGAATGCACCCACACTATTTAACATATGACATATATGACATATATGACATAACTGAATTCAATGATGAACTCCCTTTAACTATCATTTTGCATTATTGAGACACTGTTTTCCAAATGAATGTTGTTCAGTGCTTTGAAGCAATGTATTTTGTTTAAAGCGCTATATAAATAAAGGTGATTGATTGATTGGTTGATTGTCTCTGTCTTTTCATTTTACCTGGATGTCTTGTCTCTGTCTCCCCATTTTACCTGGTTGTGTTGTCTCTGTTTCCCCATTTTACCTGGTTGTTTTGTCTCTGTTTTTCCATTCTACCTGGTTCTCCTGTCTCTGTGTACTATGTTTTCTGGCCCTCCGTCCCTCCACCTAGTCCTCCGCCGCTCCACCTCCCTCCTAGCACAGGTGCAGGCAATCTATTGTCATTAGTTTATTATAAATTATAAATTATAAATACCTGTCTTTCCCTGTTGTTTGTATGGAGTCCTTACCCTTCATGTACTAATGTTATCGTCTCCCGACACATACCCTTGCCTTCTTGTCCTCCGAGTTCCCTGTCCGTTCCATCCGGTTCCCTCTTTTGTTTTGTTTGTCTCCTTGGACTGTTTGTGTTGGATTACCCTTTTTGTCTAATAAATGTACCTGCAATTGGATCTCTCCCTCTCCTCGTGTTTTCCTGGTGCATGAACGTCACACATTTTCTTTTCTCTTTTCTTCTTTTCTGCAGGAATGGAACAAGGTTGGTTTTGGGGGGGTTCTTCTTCAGGCAGTAATACCTCTCATTATGTTTGTGGGGTTAATGTTTAAAGCTCTTGTATGTTCAATTATTTTGGGAGCAAGAACCCCCATAAGGAACCATACAGCAAAAGATAAATTGTTTTCAATAAACTCGAGTAAACTTGCCAAAGTGGTTCCTGTCTGAAATGGAGCGCAGTGTTAGTTCAGTCAGGCCACAGAGGCACAGGCTGCGACCAGCTGATGCAGTCAGCTGTCATCATTCCAATCACTACCACTCTTCTATTAGACACGGACATATATTCGTGGCAACACTGCTCGTTAAGCATGCTCAAATGACTCGCAACCCTCCCTCTCTCCCCTTATAAGCATGAGCATATTAGTGTGCACCTTCTGGTTGTCGTCTTCTTTGTTTCAGGTCACTAAGGCTTTCAAGTCTTAGCAGGCATGGACCTCACTGCTGAGAGACACTCATCTTCATAACAAGGCTACAGGATAGACGTCCCAATGCCACATTTACATGATTATCACTGTTTGCTTTAAAGACATTAAGAGTCTTAATTGTTATGTATTTCCAAGCTGATGGTTCCGAGGGTTAATGTTTAAAGCTCTTGAATCTTCAATTATTTTGGGAGCATGAACCCCCATAAGGAACCATACCACCATAGATAAACTGTTTTCAATAAACTCAAGTAAACTTGCCGAAGTGGTTCCTGTCTGAACTCAAATTTGCCAAGACAGGACAGATTGTATTTCCAGTAAACCCATCGTTTCCTCACAATTTCACCATCCAATTTCACTACCTGGTCCTTCAGATTTCCTTTATTCAACATCAATAAGATCATGCCCTTTCTTTCGGAACATGTGTCATAACTCCTTGTTCAAGCTCGTGTTCTGAACAAGAATGGACATCACACCTCTGTTTATCAATTTGGCTATGAATAACTGCTCACAAAAGATTCAAGGCATTGATGTTTGTCTATAAAATCACCACTGGCTCTGAACCCCTTTACCTAATTTCATTCATGTTTTATACTTAAAACCCTCTGGGGTCTAAGGGTGCTTTGGGGTTTGGAGAAGTTTTGACATACCCTGGCTTTTTAGATTTTTTTCAGTTGCTTATGAACACATACATGGTTAACGTCTGAAAACACTGTATTCAGTACAAAATGAGCTACAATAATATGTAAGGAGCATGTATGTACATCATGGTGTTTTTGAGAAAACAAAATTTGTGTGTGGTTAGTGAATTTTATTTATTTATTTATTATTATTATTTTCTTGAAGACACTGATATAAGGTCATAAAGACATACAGAATATTTGTTCACAAGACTGTCAAACCTGGATGTAACGTTTGATCAGGCTCCAGTCCACCAGAGGGAGCCTTCACCTGAATATTGAACTCTGCCATTTCCTGTTCCTGCCACATCATTTCCTGTCTTGTAATTTCCTGTCACCCTGTATATAAGTCATTTGTTTGCACTGCCATTTTGCGAAGTATTGCCAGTTCACTGCCTTACTAAGCGTTATTTCATTGTTCCATTGTTCCATTGTTGATACTTGTTATGATCTCTGCTTTTGCTCTTTTGACTCACGTTTTTGGATTACTGTTTTGGATTTGTCTGCCAGTGGATTGTTTTGCCTGTGTTTTGACCCAAGCCTGTGACCTGACCACGAGTTGTGAATATTGTTTGGATTTTATGCTCAGATCCTATAATAAAGACCCGCTTATGGAATCCACTCAGCCTAAATCCTCCTTACACTGGAGCTTGTAGCCTAGAATTTTTGCTCCAAAATTATGTGAAAATCTTCTTGTTTACTCGCTCACAGAAAACAATGGATTGATTTTTTGAAATTTTCTAAGACACTTTTTGTTTCAAAAGGGCATATGCATGTAGGAGTGATTGACCATGAATATTATGACAAAAGTCCGCCTTATGAGCTGCATAATGAGCTTTTCAGTCAGGTGTGTGACTTAGAGGGAAGAGTTACAAGAAACAATGTGAAGAGGAAAACAAATATATTTTTATGTATTTAGTTTATTTAGAATATGTTTCATTATCCCACAAAATAACTTGAGATTCACTTGTGAGTGCAGTCGAAGAATTTATGAATGTGGCCAGAGGTGTAAATACAACAGTGTATGGCCCCTTAAAGAGATCACCGATCGCTGCTCATGAGATTTCTTGTTTGCATGTACGTGAACAGAACAGCCATTTCATCATCATCTGATGAAGTAGTCGAGTGCCATTTCTTTGTGTTGGCATCGGGGAGATTTATTATGAAATGATGCTGTCTTTCTGGGTAAATATTACTGTAAAATCTTTCTTTGATATCCAAGGGAACCAGAGATCTGTTTGTGTGAACTTTTGATGTGTAATTCTCCGTAGATCAGATCGGATCGTATGTGTCAGGTAATAGTGAAAATTTCCAGTCACTACCATACCTTATTTTTTACTGTGTCAGTACCTTACTATTTTGACTGTGTTTGTATAAGGATTTTGGATTTTGGTGAAGCATTTTAGTGTTCTTTAGAACTTTGTCTATACGTCCTGATCAAGTAGGAGATATTTTTGGTTGTGCTCACTCCAGATTAAATTATTTGTGAATGTGTGTCTCGTACTGGTTTTCAACGAGTGTTTATCTGTTATTAATCACTGTCTAAGATAGTTTGGTAAAATTGGCAAGATATTCACAGATTCAACTTTTTCAGATCAATAACTCGCAGGCAAAATGTTTTTAGTACACGAATTAAGCCTCTTTTCATTTGTAGTGATTTAGTAAATGAGCTACAAGCGAGTTTGCCTGAAAACAAGTGTTCCTTCGCTCTGTACAAAATACGTTGATCTCAAGTGATCTCAAAGTGCAAAACGCAAAAAAAGGCTACTAATAAAATACTCAATAACTTCACAGTAACACACTGTACTTTCACCAAATTCAGTTCACACATCACTGCTCTCCTGCTGGTTATACCCAAACTTTCATTTTGAAAGTAATTGCTTTTACACATTTTTTAATCATATTTTATTAATAAAAATAGTTAATAACTTCACCAAATTCAGTTCACACATCACTGCTCTCCTGCTGGTTATACTACAACTTTCATTTTGAAAGTAATTGTTTTTACACAATTTGTACGATTTTTTATTAAGACAAATAGTTAATAACTTCACTGTTATTGAACATAATGGTTAATAACTTTACTGTAACACACTGTACTTTCACCAATTTCAGTTCACACATCATTGCTCTCCTGCTTGTTTAACTGCAACTTTCATTTTGAAAGTAATTGCTTTTACACATTTTGTATTATGAAAAATATTTAATTTATGTAACACTGTGTACTTTCATCAAATTCAGTTCAAACATCCCTGCTCCCCTGCTGGTTATACTAAAACTTTCATTTTGAAAAAAGTATGTTAAATTACTGTACATGTACTCAATACTTCGTAGGGGCTCCTTTTGCTTTAATTACTGCCTCAATTCAGCGTGGCATGGAGATTATCAGTTTGTGGTGCTGCTGAGGTGGTATGGTAGCACAGGTTTCTTTGACAGTATTCTTCTGCTTTTGGCAGTACGGGTAGTTGCCAAATCCTGCTTTAAAATGAAATCAGCATCTTCAAAAAGCTGGTCAGCAGAAGGACTCATGGAGTGCTCCAAGATTTCTTGGTAAACGGGTGCAATGACTTTGGTTTTCAAAAAACACAATGGACCAACACCGGCAGATGACATTGCACCCTAAATCATCACAGAATGTTGAAACTTAACACCCTTCCTCCAGACTCTAGGACCTTGATTTCCAAATAAAATTCTGAAAATTGCTATCATCTGAAAAGAGGACTTTGGACCAATGGCAACAGTCCATATCTTCTTCTCCTTAGCCCAGGTAAGAGGCCTCTGACGTTGTCTGTGGTACAGGAGTGGCTTAACAATGAATACGACAACTGTCACCAAATTCCTTGATACTTCTGTGTGTGATGGCTCTTGATGCCTTGACCCCAGCCTAAGTGCATTCCTTGTGAATTTCTCTAAAATTCTTGAAACCAGTTTGCTTGACAATCCTCACAAGGCTCTGGTTCCCTCGGTTGGTTGGGCATATTTTTCTTCCACAATTTTTTGTTCCTCTCAACTTTCTGTTAACATGCTTGGATACAGCACTCTGTAAACAGCCAGCTTATTGGCAATGGATTTTTGCGACTTACACTCCTTATGAAGGGTGTCAATGATTGTCAGAGACCATTTTAACCCTTATGCGTTGTTGGGGATGTTTTTGGCCAATAGGGGGTAAAGTTGAGTATAATTTTGGCCACAACTTTCTCTGGGTTTGAGCTAATAGAATGATTTTTGGTGACAAATCTTATTTTGACCCATATTTTAGGAAAATGCTTTGAAATTCTTAAAAAAAACTTATTGGTACTCCTAGGGCAAATACACTACCCTTTCGTTATGTTTGTGGATGAAAAAGTTAAACTGCTGTAAAAATGTATCAGATAAATATTTTTTTCAATTTTTTTAGCATAACACTATTAATCAACCTCAGTCCTGATTAAAACTACCAAATGTTTACAAAAAAAAATCCAAGATTTTAACTCTTTAATTACCAAGTTCATAAATGATGTCACTGATTTGGGAAAAAAAACACAAATTACATATTTTCAATTTAAGAAGTGATTGTGGACTGGATATTTTTTACCTTTTATTACAGTCTTGGGCATGTCAAAGATTAGTAACAAGATTAGCTTTGATATATTGTTAGTTTTTGTGCTAGCCTGGTAATACCAGACTCTGCTACTTCACTTTGCTTCGTAGACAGAGTCTGGAATGGCATAATAGAGAAGTGTTTTCTCTCTCGCTAGGGGGCGCTTGTCTGAAGTTTAAAATCATTGGTTACCCGTAAGCCAATCAGATACGTTTAGTTATGACGTATGTTATGCGCCTGTACAGCCGCATCGAAGCACAGACATCATGCATCGAACTCAAATCTATGATTGAATTTCCACTGTAAACCTGTTGTTAAACACTCTTCTTGTTCTGGCTTCAGTTTGAAAAAGAGTTGAATATTCTCCATAACAGAGCGAATTGCATCCCGTGTCTCGTTTCCCATATCCGCGGTCGTTTCGGTTTTCGATTTCTCTAACCTACAATTTAAAACTCGGTGCTTAGCATCTACGTCACGGCTCTCAGCCCGCCCTCTGCTCGTTGATTGGCCCGGCTGTTTTCAGACCGGTGGCAAACAGAAAGCTCTGACGCTGTATCAGACTGAGTACAGAAGCGAAATGAAATTGAGCGGAAGTAGGAAGTCTGACGTAGTCAGGCTATTTTTGTGCAACATTAGATTGTAATTTTTTCTCCCTAATTTGTTGTTGGTGGCTGTTTTTGCCTCATTGACTTCCATTATAAAAAAATTAAATTGCAAAGCCATGATACCATATAATCATGCTTTCTTGATTGTTTGTTGTTTTCCCTTTTGGGAAGAGGTAAAAAAAAATATTTTTACAGTTGATCACTAGGTGGGACCATTATCCCTTTAGATATGCCTGTGCAAAAAAAGGCTTAGTTTCTGGCTTGTATATGGAGTTATATGGAGTATAACGGCAAATTATAGTGTTTGTGTGTGTGAGAGATTCTTGATTGTTGGTGGTTTTCCCTGTTGGGAAGAGGTAACATTTGTTATTTTTTACAGTCGATCACAAGGTGGGACCGTTAACCCTTTAGACAGACCTGTGCAAAAAAGGCTTAGTTTCTTGCTTGTATTTGGAGTTATATGGAGTATAACTGCAAATTATAGTGTTTGTGTTTCTGTGGGAGAGGGAGAAAGAGAGGGTGTGAGAGAGACCTTTGTGCACATATCTTGATGTATCTAAAAAAATCAAAAAATGCACCTCATGCTCTCAGAACTACATGGAGTAAACAATAAAAAAAAAGAAGTGTGTTTATGCACCTGCTGCCTTTTGATGGTGAAAATTACGGATGGTCTATGTGTGAAATGCTCATCTTTTCTTGATGGTAAAGCCAGTTTAACCCCTTTACGTGCAAACATCTCCCACGGCCCCAGTTTATTATTGTTTCACTTTCACAGCACATTAAACATCACTGTCTTACTTCATCTGGACAAACTGTGCATCAATTGAAAGTTTAAAGACTCTAGCTTCGATATTTTACCAATATTTTGATAAAACATTGTTGCAGTGACAGATATTTAGTGATTTATGTCAGGAGTGCAAAATAATAAATCCGTATTATTGACGCTGTTCAGTGAGTCTATGTGAACACAAATAAACCGCTGCTGACGTGACTGAATATGAATGAGTGGTGAATTTCTATTCAAAATGTGGCATAGGATTTATAGACCAAAGATGCATATCTGCGGAGATATATGGATATATTTACTGATGTTTACTTCATATTTCTTCAGACAGAATCGTCATTTCTATTCATTTTCCACTGATTTACGCGATCTGACGATAAACAGCCTCTCCCAGCGATCTGTGTGTGTGTGTGGAGTGGTGTCAGCTCGTGCTGTGTGTCACTCAGACTCCGATTGGGCCTTCCCAATGTCAATCTGAGAGTGTCATAACCGGACACCGCCACATCGTGTCACATGCTTCCTGCACACTTCCTGGTAGTTATCTGGCCAAAACAACACTGAAACACTTCTTTACACACAAAATATCTGAATAATAAACCCGCAATTACGATAGTAAAGCTTGGTATGAGAATTTCTTGAGATCTGGGGCGTTTTTATAAAAAAAAATTGAAAATGTACATCGGAAATGCTAACTTGTGCAGCGATGAAAAAGGCTACAAATAACATATTTTTACAACAGTAAACGACCAAATTCCACCCCTGATCGCTAAAGGAAGTTATTATAAACACTCAATCAGGGTTTAAAGTGAGTTTTGAGTAAAAGTGTACTAATAATTTCATAAATTGTCTGATGTAGCTTGATGCTAACGTTAGCTTCAATGCTACTAATAGCAGGTGCATTTCTTCTTCATAATGCATTTTTGTCTCAATAATTCACGTAAGGTCATAAGAAAATGTTTTCTTGTATTTTTATAGTAAGACTTTTGATAAATAAGGGCTAAATGCAAAGAGAGACTGAAGTGAGATCGCTGCTTTGTGTCTTTGTAAAGCCTGAAAAACCACAATAAAGGCTAATAAAGGTGGAATAAAAACAAAAGAATAATGATAAAAGAATAATGCGGATAATGTGTCATACCTGGCGGAGGTGTGAAAGACTCGTTTGGCGAGAACAATACAACAATGAATCGGGGAGTTCTGCAAACTTAACACACATACAAAATACACAGGAGAATTTACATGTGAGATCTTACAGGGATGACAAGGGCCATAAATCAATCTGATTAGCCTTCTCTAAAAACACACATGACATGGCCTTAGAAAATATTTAATAAAATTCCCAGTTTTACAGATTCGATTATGAATTTTTTTATGAAGTTTTGGAAGACTTGTGGCCTTAGCTACACTGTGTTTTCAAACTCATTTCCTACATCAACAATTTTTAAAATACATTTAAAACATATGTTTTTAATATTTTTATTTTTGTTTTTATGTTTGAGCTTATATATCTCTATTATCATAACAGTCTGAGTGATTCTGATTCCTGAACAGTAAAATTTAAAGTGTCAGCTTTGTGAACAAAGGTTGATTATGTATCTAGTCAGAAAGAATCATGAGCAGAAACCTTTTTATTTTGGGTATGCAATTTCTGTCTCCATGCCAAAAAAGGGGGGTTACTAGTAAGGGGTTAAAACCTTAAAATCCTATAAAAAAATCTACTTTGCATCAAATTTATGAACATAATATATTATGAACCAAAATGCAATACCAACTTCAAATAAGCTGCAGGTTGCTGGAGGGGTCAAGCTGCATAATCATTTGTAAAACTTCAGTACAAGTCAAGCCCTTTCTCGTGTTGCTTGCTGCTCTTCTCACCATTAAATGACCAGCACGATGACATGCAAGTGTTTAAATCCATTTACTTTGCTTTTGTTTAGTCTATATTTATCACCACCATCAAAAGGCAGCAGGTGCATAAATACACTTTTGTTTACTCCATGTAGTTCTGAGAGCTGAGGTGTAGATTTTGATTTTCTCAAATACATCAAGGTAAGTGCGCAAAGTGTTAAATTATAGTTTAAGAACGTACAGGAGACGGCGTGCGTGTAACATAGGACTTTACTAAAACTCTCTCTTCCGGCCCATTTCCTGCGCATGTGCACATTACACATCCATAACATCCTATCAGTACATCTCCCCGTTTTAGCTAAAGAACTCCCTGAAACCAATGCATGAACACAACATAGCATTGCCTATTAAATTTTCATTCAGTCCATTCTTCACCCTTCTCTTTTTTTTCAAACAAAAAAAAATCAGTCTCTGTGGGAAAAACACAAAAACAAATCTTATTGAATTATTAATATTTTCAATAGAAAAGGTTTTATTCAACTCATTTTCTTTTCTTTTGAAAGTGTTGAGGTTTGGCCACGCTGGTTTCAGTGTGGATGGACTCACTGGAAGAGTGGTTCTGATGTTCCTTCCCATCAAGAGTTGAGCAGGTGAGGCTCCTGACGCTAATGGTGTGGCTCTGTAAGCTATAAGTGCTTTGTGAGGATCCTCGCCTTTCTTCAGCAATGTTTTAACAGTTCTCACCGCCCTTTCCGCTTCCCCATTGCTTTGAGGATAATGCGGGCTGCTGGTCACATGATGGAAATCATAGTCTTTTGCAAAGTCCGCAAAGTCTGATGCTGCAAATTGTGGACCATTGTCTGTGACCAGGACCTCTGGGACTTCGTGACGGGCGAACATGGCTTTGAGTTTCTCCATCACTTGTTTTGTTATTGTCACCGTGAGTGAAGCAACTATGTAGCATGAATAGTAGTCAATCAACAGAATGTAATTACCTTTGTTCCAGTGGAAAAGATCTGCTGCCACTCTCTGCCATGGTCTTGAAGGTAAGAGAGTGGTCAGCAGAGTCTCTGGGTGACTGTAGCTGTTTGACACACGTTCCACACTGACTCACTTTGTCTTTGATTTGCCTTGTTATACCTGGCCACCATACAGACATTTGTGCACGTGCCAAGCACTTAGTGATGCCTTGATGTCCCTGATGCACCCTCTCTAGAACATCCTTCTGCAAACTGCCAGGTATCACAAGCCTATTTCCTTTCATTAGCAAACCCTCTGCAATGAGCAGATCATGTCTGTATTGCCAGAATAATGCTAAATGCGGTGGAACAGACTGCGTACGAGAGAACTTAATGGTCTCCACACTTCGTCATCTTCCTGAGCTTTCTTTATTTGAGCAAGCTTAATCGGTGTTGCTGGCAATTGTTGAATGACATGATTAACACACACTTTAACCTCTTCCTCTCTTTTTAGATCTGCCACAGATGGATTTTCTTCGAGTGGAGCTCTGGAAAGCGTGTCCACCGTGATTAGATTTTTTCCAGCGACGTGCATGATCTTGAAGGAGAACCGCAGAAGACGTAGACGAAATCTCAGTATACGCGGAGGTAGGTCATCCAGCAATCTCGAGCCTAACTCTTTCCCCGCCAGCATTTTTAAAAAAAGTTGCCAGCCAGCGCCAGGGTTTTTGACAATTTTCGCTAAACTTTAATGGCCCACAGAATATTTTCTTCTATGAATATATGAACATGTTACATATCAAAATAAAGATCTGAGTCTCTGCTTTTAAACAAAAAAAATATTTTATTTTATCTTCATTTATTATTTTTTTATTGCCACCTGAACATAGATAGGTTTTGTCAAAAACACAACATTCTGGAGAAAAAGCTGAGAAAAAGCCATTTTTATGAAACAAGTGCATTTTCAAGCAGAATACATTCAGATGTCATTTTCATCATATATAAAACCTTCCAAAATATATTACAATTAAACATAAATCTAAAATATATTAAATTTAGGCACTGTAATTTGCTTTTGAGTGGTACACAGAGTAACATTTCCCAGGATGTAAGGGGACGCCACAACTTTTGCAGTAGAACGAGGTCTCCTTCCGCAACCCCTTACGTACACAAACTCTGCATCCTCTGGTTGGGTGTTGCTTTTTGGGAGTGGGCAGGATTGGAACAAGTTCATGAACAGCAAAACTGACATTCAGTCTGTTTTTTGGGTCAGTGTTGTATGGTGCTCTTGGAGTGTTTTCAGTAGCACTTTTCTCCCCACCACTAGCACACTCTTGGCTGGTCCATGATTTTATAACACTCTGGATGAATGAGAGAAGAGTGTTACAATTACCCTGTGGGTTTTTCGCTTTGTAAATGACAAAAGCGTTGAACAAACTGATCTGAAACAGGTACATGACAAATTTCTTTGTCCACTTGTGTGACTTCCTGATAAATGGGTAGTACACAATGTTTTGGTCTAGTTTGTCAACACCATTCATTTCATGATTGTATTCCACAATGCATGCTGGCTTTTGCTTTGCAACTTTTTCTTGGTGGCCTCTCTGCCATACCTCAACACGTTCCATGTTGTTCTGATGGAATGTTGTAACCATTTTCACTGTTTGTTTGTCTCTCCATGCCAAGACCATCACATTTTCGTTGTGACGCATGATTGTTTCCCCAATCCTAAGGTCAGCATTTCTGACATCTCGAATGACCGGCGGTTCACCTCTGTTTTTTCTAATTGTACCACATCCACATACATGGGTTTTCACATCAAGTAGGCGCTCACACAGTCGTACAGAGTTGTATAGGTTGTCCATAAACAATCTGTAGCCATGACCTGCTAGGCGATCAAGAAGAGAGAAAACCGTGTCTCCCAGGGTAGCGCTTTCCCCACAATAGGGCTTCATGTTAAAACAGTAGCCTGTATCAGAATCGCACAAGATGTAGGATTTTACTCCATATTTGATGGGTTTCTGGGGATTGTACACCCTGAAAGCCAGGCGCCCACGCCCCAGAAACATCCCCTCATCAATGCAAATGTTTGACTTGGGCTGATACATTTCGCGGAATTTGGACACAAGGTGATCCAAAACAGGGCGGATTTTGTACAGCCTGTCAGTACAATTGTCTGGCCTTGTTGTATTATCACTGAAGTGTAGAAATCTCCATATGATTTCAAACCTGTTGCGAGGCATGACCTTGTTGAAGTAGGGGGTAGCTAACATGTCATCTGTACACCAGTACATTTCAAGTTCAGGCTTATGAATGATACCAGTGAGAAAAAGGAGGCCCATGAAAGTTTTCATCTCTGAAACTGTGACAGGCTTCCATGCGTGACATCTAGCATGTTTTGAAGTGTCATCCATAGCCTGAATACACTGATCTGCATACAGGTTGGTCTGATCAACAATGTTCTGAATCAGTACATCAGAAATGAACAACTCTGCAAAGTCTACAGGTTGTTCTGACTCAAGAGCAGCAGCATCACCAATAGGCCCAGGATTCTCAGTGAAGGGAATGTTTTTTGGCTGCCAGTTAATTTCATGCCACTTAGAATCATCAGGTTCAGCATCTTCAGCTGGATGGTTCACACCGGCCCTAGTTTGATCACCAGCAGCACTATGTCGATGTACTTGACGCATCCGGCCTCTGCCTCGCTGTGTTCTACCTGTAAATAATTATATGAATATTTGGAATTACTTTCAATAAAAAGACATAAATACATACACATATGAAAACATGCACACACAAAGTGAGATATTTCAAGTCTTTTTTTGTTATAACTTTGACTATGGCTTACAGTTTATGAAAAATTTTTTACAATATTCTAATTTATAATTTGGAGTTTACATAAACTGTAAGCCATAATCAAAAACATTATAACAAATAAAGGCTTGAAATATCTCACTTTGCATGTAATGAGTCAATATAATATATTAGTTACACCTTTTAAGTTGAATTACTGAAATAAATACACTTTTGCACGATATTCTAATTTTTCGAGTTTAACATGTAAATACATATTACAATGTGGAAAATGTGCACAAAAAGAGAAAAAAATAGGCCATTACACGCTCATTTTTATGCACACAGTCCCGCATAAATGCATGCACACACACACAATAATGTGTGTGTGTGTGTGTATGTGTGTGTATATATATATATATATATATATATATATATATATATATATATATATATATATATATATATGCATACAGAATAGAAAACTTTCTCATATATTTTCTTATCTTACCTCTACACGTTCTGCCACCTGGGAAAGACGACTGAGATCTTGGCCTTGAATGTGTCCACTCACTGTCCGAAGTATCACTGTCTGAACTGTCACTGTCCACTCTTCGACACACAGGTGAACTATGTCTTCGTCCAGATCGACGGGTGAACAAACTTTCTGCTGCTCGTCCGTGACTAGAACTTTCTGTGACGACATGTGCATCTGTCTCACTGACTTCTTCGTCCTGATCAGATTCAGAATGATCAAATAAGGAGCGATCAGACTCTGAGTCCATCAACATCTCCAGTACTTGATCAGCCGTATACCTCTTCATTTGTCCGTCAGATATTTTGACCTACATTCTCGCTAACATACTCCATTCATGTTAGAGACGATCGCAGTCGGTTTCTTTGATCAAAAAGTTACGTACTCATTCAGAGCATGCGCAAGAGTCTTCCTTACCGTATACCACCTAAAACACGGATACCCGGAAAATTCCGTGTTTGGCGGGGATGCGTTTTTTCATAAAAACCGGAAAATTCCGTGTTTGGCGGGGAAAGAGCTAATAGACTGACCAATGGCTTGTGATCAGTCCTGACCACAAAATCCAACCCAAGAAGGTAGGTTTGAAATCTTTCACAGGCCCAAGTAATTGCCTCGTTCTCAATTTGTGCATATCTTTTCTCCGTAGGTGTCATGCTTTCTTGAAATGAAAGCAACAGGTCTCCATTCCCCTGCAGGCTGCAGCTGGGATAGTACTCCACCCAATTCAAAAAAAGAGGCATCCGCTGAGACTCTTGTCTGTCTATCTGGACAATACTGTGCTAAAACTGCCGGAGAACTGAGCTCTTGTTTCACTTTTTCAAAAGCTTGCTGTTGTTGTATCCCCCATGTCCATTCATTTTCGGCTTTAAGCAGGTCTCTCATAGGTCCCGTCAGCTCTGCAATGTTGGGAGAGAATTTTCCGATGTAATTCACCATGCTGAGGAATCTTTTGACATCAGCTACACTTTTGGGCTCTGGCTATTGTTTTATGGCTTTTATTTTGTCAGGGTCTGCTCGTATGCCCTCTGCGCTGATGATGTGTCCCAAGAACCTAACTTGAGGCACTGCAAATTAAAATTTTTCGTTCAAAGTCAGACCATTCTGTTCCAGCCGGTTCAAGACCTTGAGAAGTCTTGCATCATGTTCTTTGTGTGTAGCACCGAACACCAGAATTTCATCTGCGTGGCACAGTGTGCCCTCCAGGTCCTCAAGCATCTGTGTTAGCCGTTTTTGAAAGTGTTCTGGCGCAGAAAATATGCCAAATGGAAGACGGTGAAAGCAGTATCTTCCATAAGGTGTAATGAAGGTAGTGAGTGGGACAGAGTCTTTATGTAGAGGGATCTGCCAGAATCCAGCAGTAGCATCCAACTTAGAGAAAACTGTAGCACCTGACAATTTTGCCATTTTCTCATCAACTGCAGGAAGAATGTGTCTCTCTCTGCAGACATCATTGTTCAGGCATGTTAAATCCACACAGATTCTGATTTTGCCATTTGGTTTTGGCACTATCACCATACCTGAACACCACTCTGTTGCTTCTTCAATGGGAGCTATTACACCAAGTTCTTCCATCCTCTTATGCTCCTCTTTGACTTTTTTCATCAACGGCAACGGCACTCGACGAGGGACCGACAAAGCAACCGGAGTGGAAGACTCTTTGAGCTTAATTTTGTAGGCTCCTTGAAGTTTTCCAAGACCTGTGAAGACTTTTGGGAACAGCTTTTTGTAGTCTGAGTCAGATGTTTGAATAGCATCTACGGTGTGAATTAAGTTCAGATCATTAATGGCAGGTGGTCCAAGGAGAGGGGACACCAGTTTTAATATCACAAACACTGGGTGTTTTATCACTTTCTTTGTGACTAAGTATTGCTTCAAACTGTCCTCTCACTTGTATTGACATGTTGCTTGGACCACACAGCTTTTCCTCGCCTGGCTGAGAGCACCATGTTTCCTCTCGGAGTACATGCTTTCTGGTATGGCTGTCACTGCTGCTCCTGTGTCCAGTTTAAAAAGAATCTGTTCGCCGTTCACTGCAATGGACTTTTGCCAAACAGTTGAATTCGCAGACGTAACAACTCCTAGGAACACAGTCTCTATGCTATCTGTCTCTTCACGATGATATATTTCATCCAGCCTTTTCTTTGTTTTGCAGACTGCTGCAAAGTGCCCTTTTTTCTTGCACTTCTTACACTCTGCATCCCTTGCTGGAAAGCTGTTCAGTGAGTGTGCTTGTGGCTTACCACATCTGCCGCATCCCTTGCTGCCTTCATTATATTTTGCCCCGTCTGGTCGCCTTTGTGGCCCTTTTTGTGTATATTTTGGTTTTATTTTCCATTTTAGCATGTCCATATTTACCTCCTTTGAGTCACCGCTTGTTTGTCTTAAAATCGTCTGCTGCTTTTTTATTTCTTCATTTTGTCTTATTTTTGTGACTGCTTTGTTAAGTGTGAGCTCAGGATCTAACTGTAATCTCTCTGACAGTGCATGATCTCTTATTCCAACTACTAGCCTATCTCTTATAATTTCCTCCTAAGGGACTCCATACTGGCAGTTTTCTGCTAGTTTATGAACTGCAGTTATGAACGTCTCAGCAGACTCTCCTGGTTCTTGGCACCTCTTGTTGAATTTAGCTCTTTCATAAATAACATTGTGCTGACATACAAAGTGTTTCTCAAACGCATCTTTAACTCTATCATACGTCTTCTTGTCTTCTTCAGACAGAGGTAGTGTGCACAAGATATCTTCAGCTTTATCTCCCATTGTGTAGATAAGCAAATTAACTTGATATTCTTGGCTTCTTTCACCAGTCCCCGCCGCCAAACGGAATCTCTCGTACCGTCTAATCCAATTTGGCCAGCTGCCAAAATCACTGTAGTCGAAGTGTTCAGGCGGGCTTATTGAAAAGAGCGTATCCATCTTATTTTTTTATTTATTATTTTTTCACCTTGGTGCCGTTTTCTGTTGAATCCTCTGGTATCGTCTATTTTTTTTTTTCATCGCTTTTTCTTTGCTGTGCCAGCGATCACTCACACACCATGTCTGTGACGCAGATGCAGGTGTAGACACGCGGTCTGGATTATATCCTCGAAACTTCACTTACAAACTCTTAATCTCGCCGATCTGGTGCAGATGGTTGGCATCGCTTGGAACGCGAGGTTAGTTCACTTCTGACACCATGTTAAATTATAGTTTAAGAACGTACAGGAGACAGCGTGCGTGTAACATAGGACTTTACTAAAACTCTCTCTTCCGGCCCATTTCCTGCGCATGCGCACATTACACATCCATAACATCCTATCAGTACACAAAGGTCTCTCTCACACTATCTCTCTCTCTCTCTCTCACACACACACACACATAAACACACAATATAATATGCTGTTATACTCCATATAGCTTCATATACAAGTCAGAAACTAAGCTTTTATTGCACAGGCCTATTTAAAGGGTTAATGGTCCCACCTAGTGATCAACTGTAAAAATAACAAATGTTACCTCTTCCCAACAGGGAAAACCACCAACAATCCAGAATCTATCACACACACAAAAAGTATAATTTGCTGTTATACTCCATATAACTCCATATACAAGCCAGAAACTAAGCCTTTTTGCACAGGCCTATCTAAAGGGTTAACGGTCCCACCTAGTGATCAACTGTAAAAATAACAAATTTTACCTCTTCCCAAAAGAGAAAACCACAAACAATCAATCATGCAGGTGTTTTGAGTTCATTAGTAGATGGGCATTTCATCATATTCTACAAACTCGATTCCAAAAAAAGTTTGGACACTGTACAAATTGTGAATAATAACAGAATGCAATGATGTAGAAGTTTCAAATTTCAATATTTTGTTCAGAATACAACATAGATGACATATCATATAAATGTACCATTTTAAGGGAAAAATAAGTTGATTTTAAATTTCATGGCATCAAAAATCTCAAAAAAGTTGGGTCAAGGCCATGTTTACCACTGTGTGGCATTCCCTCTTCTTATTATAACAGTCTGCAATAGGGGTGTAACGGTACGCAAAAATCACGGTTCGGTACGTACCTCGGTTTTAAAGTCACGGTTTGGTTCATTTTCGGTACAGTAAGGGAAAGAAATGCAAACATTAAACTGCAGGTTGTTCATTGCTATACACTTTTTTGTTTACACTTTTTTAAAATACTTATTTAATAAAATATATGTAAAATAAAAAAAGAATAAGAAATAAAATACCGCTGCAAAGTTACTAAATAAAATACTTTCAATCTTTTATATAAATAAATAACTATGATTACAGTGCAGCATTACCAATCCCAGCTTGTAGTCCTTCTCATATTTAAAATATATATAACTTTTCCAAAGTGTAAAGTGCAGCGTCAACAGTTTCAGTTTTTAGACCTGCTCAGATTTCGTTATTGCGTTGGCCCGATCGGAATTAAGGACAAAGGTCTGTTTAACCCTCTGGGGACGGATTAGGCGGTACCGCCCAAAATGGCATACTTTTACAAATGTGTAGTTATCTCAAAAACTATTAATGCTAGAGAGATGCGGGTTTTTTTGCCGTCTTCCTCAGATTCCGCTGAAAACAGCGGTGTCCAGTTTGTATATTAAACACTTCCCTTATTGCGCAATACCACTGCGTAAACAGGCCAATGAAAAAGATTGTGCTAGGCAGATTCAACACGCAACAGCCAATGGAAAAATTGCCGCTGGGAGGAGTCTTTTTCTAACCCAATCAGAGGAAGGTTATGTCTTCTAGCGATTCAGAGGACTCTGTAGCTCTGCTGTAGCCTTGTAAAAGCTGGCTGGACTAAAGTAAAAGACATGTAATCAATAAGCGTTCAGAGAATCAGCATCAGGGTGGAGAAAGCAGAACGCTATCGGAGTGTTACAGAGAGCGATCGGAGTATAAGCGAGCACAAAGAGCTAAATTCCAGCGATCGGAGAATCCGCATCACGTGGAGAAAGCAGAAAGTGATCGGACTGTTAGCGAGCACAAAGAGATAAATTCGAGAGAGATACAGCATTATTACAGAATTGTTTTATCAAAATGGCAAGCAGTAAAAGATTTACGGCAGAACAAGCTCTGGAACAATTACTGGAAAGGCCTTTCTTTGCTCACTGGCATGCCTAGGACTGTTTTTTAAAAAAGTTAATTATTTAATTGTTCTTTACATATTTGATTAAACAATAACACATTTCTGTCAAGCAAAGAGTTTAAAAAAATATATTTTCTTTGTTCAAAAACTGTTCTATATTGTGTGTTTTTCAGTAATAAATGACAAAAATCTAATTTTCGTTTTTGAAATTCTCTAGTTTATTGTAAAATTTTTCACTCATACTTCCTTTATATAAACATATTGCATGCATGCTTATGGTAGCTTAGTGTCACGGTTTTACGCTGCCTGAAGGAATACGGAGTCGAGGATAAACGGAATAAGGTTTTTAATATATCCAACACAGGGGATATCCAACATGGAGCACAGAGGTAGACACACGTAAGTAGCAAATGGTCACAAGTGAGCACAAGTGAGCACAAGTGAGAAGACCCGACAAAACAGAACTGAAGGGACAAGGCTTATGTACAACAGATAATTGGGGAAACACAGGTGGATGGAATCATTAAATTAACAGGGACATGGAACACATGAGGAAGATAATAGACACCTGGGAACTAATCAAACTAAACACGGAAGACAGAAACTGGGTCACGGGCGAAAACAAGCTAAATGAGTCCAGGTGTGTGACAGTACTCCCCCCTCCCGGTAGGTGTGTCCTCGCACCGTAGAAACAACAGAGGGAGGCATGGGTGGGAACCTGGGAGGAGGTTCCGGTGGAGGACGGACTCCCAGGAGGGGGCCAGCAGACAGGGACCACAGAAGGAGGAGCCAGGGAGGAGACGACGGAGGGAGGAGCCAGGGAGGAGACAGGAGCAGGAGGTGCCAGATGGTCCACCAGAGACCAGCCAGGACGGAGATCCAAGGTGGAGTCGACGGCGGGAGGAGCCATGGTGAAGGAAGGGTCGACGACACCAGGGGGCCGACAGGCGGAGACTGCACCGGTGGTTGAGGAGCCCAAGATGGAGCAGCACAGCCGCAGAGCCAGGGTGACGACGAGGATCCGGAGGGCCTAGGTGGAGCTGAAGGCTCAGGCGACCAAGGTGGAGGCGGGGTCCCGGCAGACCGCTGTGGAGCCGGAGTGACCGAGGATGGAGGTGGAACCGGAGGGAAGGAGGAGCCTGACAGAGCCGGAGGGATGGAGTGACGAGGTGGAACCAGAGGAGTGGAGTCCCGAGGCGGCGGATGGTCGACGACTGACCAAGGTGGAGCCGGAGGGACGAGGGAGCCCGGTGGAGCAGGTGGGATGACAGGCCACGGTGGAGACGAGGGAGCTAAGAGCCAAGGCGGAGCCGCTGGGTCGAAGGACCGAGGAGGAGTCCAGGGCTCGGAGGCTGGAGGCGGAGACAGGGCCTTAACACGCCAAGGCGGAGCTGGAGACTGGCAGTCCAGCGGCGAACCACCGCGCCCCGATGGCGCGGACTGAGGGTGAGCTGCGGGACTGACTGGCACCAGCAGGGATGGCGAGGAACTGGCTGGTCTAGGAGGAGGAGAGAGGAGAAGGATGGGAGGAAGGACAGGAGGATCAGGACTGGATGGAACCAGCGAAGGAGTAGAGGGACCAGCAGGTTTGGGAGGAGGCGGGAGAGGGAGGCTGGGAGGGAATACAGGAGACACAGAAGGTTCAGGGCTGGGCGGAACCAGCGGAGACACAGAAGATTCAGAGCTGGGCGGAACCAGCGGAGAAACAGAAGATTCAGAGCTGGGCGGAACCAGCGGAGAAACAGAAAATTCAGGGCTGGGCGGAACCAGCGGAGAAACCGAAGATTCAGAGCTGGGCGGAACCAGCGGAGAAACAGAAAACTCAGGGCTGGGCGGAACCAGCGGAGACACAGGAAACTCAGGGCTGGGCGGAACCAGCAGAGAAACAGGAAACTCAGGGCTGGGCGGAACCAGCGGAGAAACAGGAAACTCAGGGCTGGGCGGAACCAGCGGAGAAACAGAAAACTCAGGGCTGGGCGGAACCAGCGGAGAAACAGAAAACTCAGGGCTGGGCGTAACCAGCGGAGAAACAGAAAACTCAGGGCTGGGCGTAACCAGCGGAGAAACAGAAAACTCAGGGCTGGGCGTAACCAGCGGAGAAACAGAAAACTCAGGGCTGGGCGTAACCAGCGGAGAAACAGAAAACTCAGGGCTGGGCGTAACCAGCGGAGAAACAGAAAACTCAGGGCTGGGCGTAACCAGCGGAGAAACAGAAAACTCAGGGCTGGGCGGAACCAGCGGAAATGGAGCAGAGGAAATGACTGGAGGAGGTAGGAGTGGGAGACTGAGAGGGTATACAGGGGAATCAGGGCTGGACGGAACCAGCGGGAAAACAGGAAAATTAGGGATTACCTCCATAGACCAGTCCATCAGATCCAGAACTTGCTCCATACGATCTTCAGAGACTGTATACAGCTCACCCTCAGTCGCAGGAGTGTGGGCAGGGCTTTCCTCCACGCCCTCGATCTCCACGAGGACTCCCACGATGCACAGTGTTGCCGGCTCACACACCTGGTCAGTCGCGCTCTCGAGATCCGGCTCCCTGTCAGTGGATGGCTCGGGCTCTGCGGCTGCGGTGGGCTCTGGCTCCGTGTAGCGAGTTGGTGGCTGGCTGGTCTCTGGGTAGGGAGTGGGGCTGGCGAGGTCCTCTATGGGGCAGACGGTGAGAGGTGACCCATTTCTCGCCAGAGTCCACTCCACAAATGCGGCGAAATCCTCTCGAGGACCATCTTCGGACGACAACGCTCTGCATTTGGAGTTCAGGCTGGTGTTGTAGAAGGTGCAGAGCGCGCCGTCCGGGTAGCTGGTGGCATTAGCTAATAGGGAAAACTGTCTGGTATGGTCCTCGAGAGAACGTCCTTCCTGCTTCAGCAGGAGGATGAGAAATTCGGGACGATAGAGGGGATCCATAGACACTAAGAAAAGAAAAGACTGTGAAAAAACAAAAGCAAAACGGAGGGAAGAACACGCAGTTTTCTATTTTCTCTTTAGGTCGGGTCTTCTGTCACGGTTTTACGCTGCCTGAAGGAATACGGAGTCGAGGATAAACGGAATAAGGTTTTTAATATATCCAACACAGGGGATATCCAACATGGAGCACAGAGGTAGACACACGTAAGTAGCAAATGGTCACAAGTGAGCACAAGTGAGAAGACCCGACAAAATAGAACTGAAGGGACAAGGCTTATGTACAACAGATAATTGGGGAAACACAGGTGGATGGAATCATTAAATTAACAGGGACATGGAACACATGAGGAAGATAATAGACACCTGGGAACTAATCAAACTAAACACGGCAGACAGAAACTGGGTCACGGGCGAAAACAAGCTAAATGAGTCCAGGTGTGTGACACTTAGGGTCTTCTGAATCCATAGATACCAAACACAGGGTGTTTCATCTCCTTTACATATGATTTATAAGCCCAAATATAAAAATAGAGAAAACAGACCAAAAAGGGCTTAGTCCGAAAAATAAAAAAAACGCCTAGGACTGTTTTTTAAAAAAGTTAATTATTTAATTGATCTTTACACATTTGATTGAACATTAACCCATTTCTGTCAAGCAAATAGTTTGAAAAATATATTTTTGGGTCAAAAACTTTTAACTATTGTTGTGTGAGGTAGGATTTTCAGTAATAAATGACAAAAATCTCATTTTCGTCTTTGAAATTCTCTAGTATATTGTACAATTTTTCACTCATACTTCCTTTATAGACATATTGCATGCATGCTTATGGTAGCTTAGGGTCTTCTGAATCCATTGATACCAAATACATGGTGGTCCATCCTCATTACATATGGTTTATAAGCCGAAATGTAAAAATAGAGAAAACGGACCAAAAAGGGCTTAGTCCCCTAAGGGTTAAATGCCGATGGGAGCTGGGTTTGAATTTCAATCGTTTTTTTTTCCTAGTTGTAGTGATGTTCACACTCGCGTGATGCCTTTTGAAATCCTTAGGCCGGTGACACACTGGCATATTGCACCTGTCAAACATAGTCTATTTTTCCGCCAATACTGTTGACGGTGTCCTTTATCAGTAGGCTTTATATTTATGCTCAACATGAAGTATAGATATTGTTGTAGTGAAGACAAGATCCTGGTCTGTCGGCGCCTCAGCGGTCTCCCTCTATGTCATCTTCATTAGCAGCAGCACGCTAGCGCCACATCAGACACGATTCTGGTGTGTAAAGACACAGAAAACTCGAAGCAGGTGTCACGCAACTGACAAACAGCAGAAACGCTACAATCATGCCACGCAGCCAGTGTGTCGGCGGACTTTTAGACTCAGCTGCAGGGCGGGATTTGCGCTGAACGCGACTTAATATTCTCGTTTGGAAACACGAAAATGTATATGTTCTGCAAACAAAATATTGCAATCGTTCATTTGGTACACACATGCAACCATACCGAAAGCCGTGTTCCGAAACGGTCCGGTACAAATACACGTACCGTTACACCCCTAGTCTGCAAAGATCTGGGGACTGAGGAGACAAATTGCTCAAGTTTAGGAATAGGAATGTTGTCCCATTCTTGTCTAATACAGGCTTCTAGTTGCTCGACTGTCTTAGGTCTTCTTTGTCACTTCTTCCTCTTATGATGGGCCAAATGTTTTCTATTGGTGAAAGATCTGGACTGCAGGTTGGACATTTCAGTACCCGGATCCTTCTTCTATGCAGCCATGATGTTGTAATCGATGCAGTATGTGGTCTGGCATTTTTATGTTGGAAAATGCAAGGTCTTCCCTGAAATAGACGATGTCTGGATGGGAGCAAATGTTGTTCTAGAACTTGATTATACCTTTCAGCATTGATGGTGCCTTTCCAGATGTGTAAGGTGCCCATGCCACATGCACTCATGCAACCCCATACCATCAGAGATGCAGGCTTCTGAACTGAGCGCTGATAACAACTTGAGTTGTCCTTGTTATCTTTAGTCCGGATGACATGGCATCCCAGTTCCCCCCCCCCCCAAAAAAAACTTCAAATTTTGATTCGTCCGATCACAGAACAGTTTTCCACTTTGCCACAGTCCATTTTAAATGAGCCTTGGCTCAGAGAAAACACCTGCACTTCTGGATCATGTTTAGATATGGCTTCTTTTTTGAGCTAAAGAGTTTTAGCTGGCAACGGTGAATTGTGGATTGCACGGTGGATTCTTTTTTGAGCTAAAGATTTTTAGCTGGCAACGGCGAATTGTGGATTGCACGGTGGATTGTGTTCACTGACAATGGTTTCTAGAAGTATTCCTGAGCCCATGTTGTGATTTTGTCTGGGCAACAACTGGCTCTTGCGTGAGCTGATGACCAACCCTAGGCACTCTAAGTGACTAAACAGCAGCTCTTTGTGAGCATTCAGTTCCTATTCTGATCTGGCTAAAAACCAACCAATTGTTGAGGTAGTTCAATACATGGATTCCCATCTTACTGAGAGGGGACAGAGCCACTTCTATCCACTTCATAAAATTGCGGGGGGCCAGGGACAGTCCAAAAGGAAAGACTGCATACTGGCCACTTTCTCGAACACGTATCTCAAGAATGGTCTGTGACGGTGGGCTATGTGAGTGTAAAAGTGAGCATCTTTCAAATCCACGGTCAAAAACCAATCCTCGGGGCAAATATGCGTGAGAATTTTCTTGACTGCCATCATCTTGAACGACCAACGCATCAGCAAGCTGTTCAGATGTCTGAGATCTAGAATGGGTCTGAGCCCGCTGTCTCACTTTGGAACGAGGAAATAGCAGCTGAAAAGTACAGTAACCAAGGTTTATTTTTATTTTTTTGCAAATAAATTACCATTTTTTATTTATTCTAACTACAAATTCCATGGTTAAACTATGGTTAGTGGATCAAAAATATGGTTAATGTGTGGTAACCATGGCATACAGTACCATGCATTCATTTTCGTAAGGGTTGCATTGTTGTCTGCCCTAGCTCCCCCTAAACCTATTATAAAATATGATAATTTTTCTGCTGAATTATTACTGTAACATTACCATAGATAATAATGATGTCCTTTATACAGTATTTTGAGTGATTGTGAGTAATGGGCGGCTGCTGTTAAAATAGCAGGCCAAATCTGTAGCCAGGAAACTGGGAATTGTCCAGGTTCTCCCCGATGTCCAGTCCCTGCCTGATTTCCACAGACACGCAGAAGGTGCATGACTCATATATTGTCTTTTTGCGCGAAATATTTATAGACACTAGTCCATATTATGTTTTAATTCAAGTGCAATTACCTACTTTTTATTTATTCATCCAAAATGTGGCATATTACATGCGCGTTAGGATATAGGAATTCCGTTCCCCTTCAGGAACTCGAGCTGCATCCAAAAATGCTATGGGAATGCCCCTCAGCGTGACCAGCTCTGAATAACATGTGTAATCAGTTCCATGAATGGGCGTGATGTCATACATCCCGAGTGGGGATACAAACAGTTTATGTATGGTCTGTCTGTATTGTGAGTGGCTTCCCCTACGTACACTTTTGCCCTCGGAGGGCTCTCTTTGAGGAGGGAGCCTTCACAAATGTTCCTCACAGTGTTGGCCCCGCTTCCGCTGAGGCAGTGCAGCAGCTGCACTCGTGGGGTTTGCAGTTGGATCTGGTGGAGAGAATGCAGACGGCGAGTCCCTATCTTCTTCCTCATCTGCCAGATCCAGCATTAGCTCTCTGGGATTGGAAGCATGCTTTGGCGCTACTTCACCCCGGGAAGCGTACGCGATGCTCCACCTATCTGCCTCCGAGGAGGTGGATGTGGAGAGCTTCAATGAATCGCCTTCTCAGTCACCACAGTATGAGGAGTATTTGGAGGTGGTACCATGTGCGGTAGCCAAGTTAAACATCGATTGGCCTGCCGAGAAAAAAGCTGAACCGCATAAGAGTAAATTAGATGAGTGGTTTTTACAATTTCGGCCACCAGTTCCACACTGGAGCCTGTCTTTTTTCCAAACAGAGGTATCAAGATCTTGGGCCACTCGCTGGAGCCTGCCTTTTGTCCACACAGAGGTGTCGAAACCGTGGCGAAACCATTCTCGTCCCATTTATTCATCCCAACTTCTAATTATTATGGCAATGTGGCAGAGTTAGATGAGTATGGTTACAGATCAATGCCCAGGTAGAACAGACGCTCATGAGCTATCTGTCCCCCGATGGGGCATCATCATTAAAGCCTCCAGTCTTGCCTTCCAAGCCGCTGTGAACTACTTCAGTGCTGGTTGGCAAGGGGTACATGGCAGCAGGTCAGGCTGGTGCATGTCTGCATATGTTGTATGTGTTACAGGCATAACAGGCTGATCTGCTAAAAGAGCTAGATGAAGGCAAGGAAGGTATAGAGGAAAATATTTAATTACGTGTTTATAATTATAGTGTTTGTAATATAAAACCACAGATTTAGCCCTCTGTGCCACCAAAAAGACATCTCATGTAATTGGGCAGTCCATGGCAGCTCTGGTGGTAGCAGAAAGACATCTATGGTTGACCCTGTCAGATTTAAAAGAGAAAGACAGGGTCTTCCTTATGGACGCCCCACTTGCGCCTTCTGGTCAGTTCAGCGCGCTGTCAATTCCGTTGTTGACACATACCAGGAGGCTTGTAAACAGGCAGCGGCATTCCAGTGGTTCCTCCCTCGCTGTTCTCTAGCTCAAGGGCCTGCTGGGTGGGAGCAGCCACGTCCATGTACCAGCTCCTCATAAAGAGAGGTGCAAAAAGTGAGCGTCTCCTCTCGTGCTTCCCTGCAACGGGACCGTGGTGGGTGGCGCCGGAGGCTTCAAAGACGAGGCCTGATCTGAGAGTCGTGCTTCAGTCCAGGAAGCCCTCAACAAAGTGGTCCTGACAACCAACATCCATGACCACTGAGGGTGACCGCTACTGGGGAAGAGCGGGGTGCATCTGCATTACATGGTGTCCGTCTCTCCTCAGAGTCCTCAACCTTAGTTAGTTCAGTTGTTTCCTGCTGGTCCTCCACTTCCAGACTGTAGAAAAAGTTTATCGCATTCAATTCAGTGCTCCGATGCCACCTTTCACCCGGGACTTTCCCACACTGGTGGGCCATGAGCAGTCTCTGATATTGGAAACTAGTTACTCCCCAACACTGGTTACAGATTGATGTCTCTATATATTACCACCACGTTACATTGCTGACAGGATGCAGTGTTTTATAATCTAGAGATTGTAAAAAGGATTTAGCACATGCACTGTCCAGTCAAGTGCCAGTGGATTAGAGGCCTGCTATCGTGGACCCCAACTCAACAGAGTACAGCATGGGACAAGATGGGCGGGTGCTGATGCGAGCGGGTCATCACTCATGTGTGTTCAAGATGCAGGAGAATAAAATGATT
This sequence comes from Carassius auratus, assembly GCF_003368295.1. Classification (NCBI taxonomy): domain Eukaryota; kingdom Metazoa; phylum Chordata; class Actinopteri; order Cypriniformes; family Cyprinidae; genus Carassius; species Carassius auratus. The sequence goes on along the minus strand of NC_039259.1, from coordinate 20,987,768 downwards.
CATGGGACTCCTGCAAAATAGAAATATCTAAACATAAAATACCTAAAACAAATCAATTTTTATTCATCTATTGCACAAAAGCAAAATGAACTAATATAAAATATAAATTATTGCATATGGAGAGTTTCTATTTATGCTATAACGTGTTAGCAGCGTTGAGCAATGCAGTGCTGAAATTTGTATGCTCACAAATAATCTCACAACACACGAATTGAAGATATACAATACCCTAGATAGATACTCTATTAGATCCACTTAATTTATAATTTATTATCTAATATTGTGGCATTGTTTATTTGTGTCAGGGTTGGCAAGGGAGGAACTCAAGTGCAGACAGGGATCACAACACACAGGATTTATTTAATACAAAAAGGGAAAAACAAAACCCACGAGGGGGAAAACAACGACTAGGGCAGATACTAAACGACTTCACAGGACAGGATTGACATGACAAACAAACTCTTAACACTAACTACAACCAAACACTCACGGTAATACAAGGACTTCAGAGGTACAGCACAATCACAAATGTGGAACAATCTCAGTGGAACAATCTCAGTGGAACAATCTCAGTGGAACAATCTCAGTGGAACAATCTCAGTGGAACAATCTCAGTGGAACAATCTCAGTGGAACAATCTCAGTGGAACAATCTCAGTGGAACAATCTCAGTGGAACAATCTCAGTGGAACAATCACATATGAGGTACAATCACAATGAACCGACGCGAGACAGAGCACACTAGGAGATCTAAATAGGGGGAACAATTAAGACACGACAGGTGACACAGATAGAACAATCACGACAAGACTAGGATAACAAGGGGGGCGGGGCAAGGGAACGAGACAACACAAGCACATGACCCAAAGACAAGGCCATGTGCTTGCACACAAAACACGGGTCTGTCATGATCCTGCCTCAAGACTAGGGAAAAATCAAGGACACGAGGGCAGAATCATGACAATTTGTGTCTGAATGTTTGAAATGTGAGTTTAAGGTTTTTTTTTTTTTTTTTTTTTTTTTTTGTGAGCTAGTTTAAGATCAGTTTTATATGAAAATTCTAGATGGAAAAAAAAGCTATGTTTTTTTTTTTTTTTTTTTTGATGGTCCCCTTAGTCTATTTACATGCCAACCAACTCTTATTAGGTGTATTAGTAGACTTAGGTTAAGGCTAGGCTTGGAATAATAAGTTGACATACTTGCAAAGTGGCTAATAGTCATTTGAATGTCTGTTAGGAAGCCATATAACGTTTTAGCAGATATTTAGCAGTAGAGCTGTAATTGGGCCTTAAAAGTTAGGCCCGACAGGACCCGAGCCCGACAGGTTTCAGCCTGAGCCCGACAAGTACATTTTGATTGACAGCTTTTTTTGAAGCCCGAACCCGTTTACAGCCCGACATTATTCAAATGTGTGCACGCACACAGCTCTTTTGCCTTTTGTCAACAATTAGTAATTTATTCATGTTTTAACATAATTTACTCATAACTAACGTAGACTAGACCACTTGGAAGTTGGAATAAAGAAATAAAATAAGTCCTCTGTGACATCGTAACATCTCAGCATTCTAGACATAGGCTCATTTAACCTATAAATAGACCAATGCACCAATAAAAACGAGTTATTAAAAAAAATTAAGATAAATGTTAAATTAAGATGGGTATTTGGCAATAACGAAACTAAGATAAAGGCAAAACATTTCCACACCCAAACTTTTCCACACCTCAGAGTTTGCTTTAGTTGCTGGTGCAACAAAACGTAATCACCAGAGGCAAGCCTCCGTTACACCTGCTCAGCATTCATTTTCGCATCTTTCTTGCGCTAATCGAAACACATCACATGACCGCACATGAATTATCCACAAAGAAAACAGAGCGATGTACTCCATTGCGTTCAGAGAGCGCCGCTCTTCCTGTTTATCCCGAAACCGTCGCACCATAATGACGTAAGCGTGCTCCGGCACGAATGCTGAAACGCTATATGTGTGTGCAGGCCAGAGGGGGAGTGGGGAGGGGGGACAATCGTACTCGGGCCCGGTTCATGGCCTAGTGTGAGTACACCATAAGATGATAGAAATTAAGCCCGAACCCGACGGGTCCCATCGGGTTCGGGCAAAGATCTTCAGCTCTATTTAGCAGACATACTTCACATACTCCAATGACTGCTAGATGACATGTAGTTGCAATGCAAAGTCACTTATCCACAGTTTTCTAAAGGGTACCATCAAAATAAACATACTGATATTGCAATAAAAACATTAATCTGAACTGATATCTGATTTTATGGCTGTTGTGAGGTTACTTTACTTAAAGTGGGCACATTATAAATTACCACTTATAAATTATAAGACCACATTATAAAACAGTTTGGATGTTTTCATGAAGACTTTGTATTTGTCATTTTACAGTAAAAACACTAATAAGTTATTGTGCAGATCTTAGATTTAAGTCTAATAATATGACTATGGGAAATATAATTCATCATAACTTAAGTGGATGGAATATGTTCATTGTGTGTTTTAAATAAAAAAACACAAATAAGTAAGTATTATAATATAGTAAAACTGTTCTTATGATTATTTATGAGATGATACAACATAGTAAAAGGTTTATAATGCATTTTTCATTAATTACAATGCCTTACTAATAATCATGTAATGTATTATAAATACAGGCTTAATAGAAAGTGTTACCAAAATTTGTTCATCTCTATTTGACCAATGCCTGATCCACCCTCCTATGCTGCCCTATGAGGTCATTGGCTACGTTTGCAATCATTCATCTATAATAATTTTGCCTTTAAAAGTGCAAATACTTCATTAGGTGCATTTGGCAGATATAGTTGAGCTCAGTCTTTGAGATGCTTCTGTTTCTTTACATTCTCCTGTGTTTCTTTCAGCTTCAAGCAAAGGTAGGAAACACTCCTTGCCGAATGATGGGAGAATCTAAGCACCCTCTGCTTTTCAAGGATGGAGACGTAACTATTGGGGCACTTTTTCCAGTACACAGCATAGAGACATCATCTTCATTCAAGTTTACACAAAAACCTCAGTTTTTATCATGCTCCAGGTTTGTTATTATGGTATATGGAATTTACTGTGTTTATGCATGTCTTTTACTTCAACACTGTCTTTATCTGTTTATTCATTTAGTTGATATTTGCTGATTTACTGTTTTCACAGTGTGAATCTGAGAGATTTTCGGCTAGCTCAAATCATGATCTTTGCCATTGAAGAGATTAACAAAAGTGAAAGTTTGCTCCCAAATATTTCTATTGGCTACAGAATTTATGATACCTGTAGTTCAAGACTGTCTTCTATGAGTGCAACTGTCGGACTAATGAATGGTCTAGAGATTGAAGCTGGAGACACATGCAAGGGACAGCCTCCTATACATGCTATCATAGGAGAAACAGAGTCTTCTGCCACAGTGATTTTGTCCAGAACTACAGGACCTTTTAAAATTCCAGTGGTAGGTGATAATTAAAATAGGTTTGATCAACATATTGTGGAAACATTTTATTGTTTCCTCTATTATTATTTTTGATTATTAATATTAAATATATATATTTTTTTATTATTATTGTTATTATTATTTTTTTTAGATAAGTCATGCGGCCTCCTGTGAGTGTCTTAGTAATAGGAAAGAGTACCCCTCATTCTTCAGGACTATTTCTAGTGATTACCACCAAGGCAGAGCACTTGCATACATAGTCAAGCACTTTGGCTGGTCTTGGGTGGGAGCTGTGAACAGTGACAATGATTATGGAAACAATGGAATGGCCATATTTCTTAATACAGCTCAGAAAGAAGGTATCTGTGTGGAGTACTCTGTGAAATTCTACAGAACGGAGCCTGAAAAACTTAAAAAAGTGGTAGACACAATAAAAACAGGTACCGTAAAAGTGATTGTTGCATTTGTGTCATTTCTTGAGATGGGTTTATTAACTGAACAGTTAAGTATTCAGAACATAACGGGCCTCCAAATGGTTGGTGTGGAGGCATGGATAACTTCAAAGACTTTGATCACTCCAACAACATTTCGTGTTCTTGGAGGCTCACTGGGGTTTGCAATAAGAAAAGTCAATATTGAAGGTTTTGCCGATTATGTTATAAAAGCATTCTGGGACACAGCTTTTCCATGCTCACACGGTCAAGGGAATGATTCTCAGATCAAAGTAAATTGCAGCAGTTATCAGGATCTGCTTTTGCTGAAAAATTATAATGAAGATGTGCCTGAACACAGATTTTCAAGCAACGTCTACAAAGCAGTTTATGCTGTGGCTCATTCATTACACAGTCTCCTCAAGTGCAAAACACAAGAAGGCTGTGAGAAAGGCTTGAAAATACAACCACAGCAGGTAAATAAATCAATAAATGAATAAATCATAATTGAGCCAAATATATAGAATTAAGTAGGTGAAACTTAGTAGCAACGTCCATTAACAAATAATTAACAAATATTAAATAATGCCTAACAGATTATTTATGACCCTGGACCACAAAACCAGTCTTAAGTCACTGGGGTATATTTTTAGCAATAGCCAAAAAAAAAAAAAAAAAAGATTATAGATTTTTTTTTTTTTATGCAAAAAATCATTAGGATATTAGGTAAAGATCAAGTTCCATGAAGATATTTTGTACATTTCCTACCATAAGTATATCAATATATTTTTTTGATTCGTTTTATGCATTGCTAAGAATTAATTTGGAAAAATGTAAAGGTGATTTGCTCAGTATTTAGATTTTTTTTGCACCCTCAGATTCCAGATATTCAAATAGTTGTATCTCTGCCAAATATTGTCTGATCCTAATACATCATACATCAATAGAAAGCGTATTTAATCATAATACAAACGTATAATACTTAACTGATCATGATTCAATGCTTTCAAATGCCATTAATGTTTTAATTCATATGATCCTGCACCTTTTAAAAATCTTTAAACAATTTTAACAAATTATACCACAGATTACAAACTTATTTGTTAATGTACTTTTTTTTTTTACATTTACAAATGTTGTGAAAAAAGAGCTTAATAAGTAATTTTAAGCGCTTTACTATTCACTGAATTCATGTTATCATATTATTTGTTAACGCATAATCATAAACTCTTCTATTTCCACACCTTAACAAATCATGTATTAATTATTGGTTCATTATTTTTGCAGTACCCAATCTAAAGTGGAAACTATTCATCATCTGTACGTTTTATAAATGTTTATTACTCATACAGAACCTTTATGGGAATTTGACTTTAAGCAGCTGTAACAACATTTGTGTAAAGGGTGGTTAGTTAAGTTAAAGTAAATGCTTATTAAAGATTTAACACATTGTAATTTTGGTGAAAAACATGTTTTTATTGCCTCAACATTTGAATCATATATCAGATATATATCATATATCAGGAGAAAACAAATCTATTTTTTTAAAGAAAATACTTGCTTATTTATTAAAAACATTATATAATATAATAATTGAACCACGTTCCTTTATAGTAATGAAATTAACCTATCTACACTTCTGACCCCTTACCCCACCCTTAAACCTACCCATACGACTAAACCCTATCCTTACCCATATCACAACTAAATAGCAGCAAAATTGTTGAACATTAGCTAAAGCTTTTAATCATTGTATAACATTTGTTAAAATCATTTGTAGATTTTCAAGAAGTCCATGATCATATGAATTAAAGGTTTAATGACATTCTCAGCATTGTTATGTCCATTAATTTTCTGTTGATTGTAAGGTAATACTGTTTATTAAATGTAGAAAATATTAACAAGCACATTATCTCATGTTTCTAGATATGTGAACATATCTAATAATTTGTTTAACATTATATAATATTTGTCAATGACTTATAAAGTTATTATAAATTGTTACTGGTTGACATTGTATTACAATTTTCCAGTTACATCTAATTTGTCTTTTCACTAGGTGGTTGAGGCTCTGAAAAAGGTAAATTTCACTGTAAAGTTTGGAGATTGTGTGTTTTTTGACAGCACTGGTGCCACAGTAGCCCGATATGAAGTTGTGAACTGGCAGAAGGATTTTGATGGATCAGTCCAATTTAAACCAGTGGGATACTATGATGCTTCACTGCCCATTGACACACGATTTGTGGTTAACACTGAAAACATACTTTGGGCTGGAGGAAAGCTGAAGGTAAATGCTAATAACATTTAGAATTTTAACTGGGTAGCCATCCTGCCAAAATCAGAAAAATGCAAAAGCTATTACTGACATCTAATACAAAAGGAGGGTATTACACTATAAGTAAATTATTATTATTATTATTATTAAGAAAAAAAGAAGTAAATCAATAACAGTGACCTCAAGCAATTTTTTTTCCACAAATAAATAAAGTTAAATACTTTGATAGAGTAGAAAACGCAAAAGTAGATGGTGTTGAAACACACACACACACACACTCAAACACACAAAAGTATACATAACTATATATATATATATATATATATATATATATATATATATTTATTTATTTATTTATTTTTATATATATAAAAGCCAAGCTCTGTGTGCAGTGAGAGCTGTCCTCCAGGCACTAGGAAGGCTGCACAGAAAGGAAGACCTGTCTGCTGTTATGACTGTATTCCGTGTGCAGAAGGAGAAATCAGTTATGAGACAGGTAAACTTCAATCCATCTCAAAGTTTCAAAGAAAATTGGTTAGCTTCTCTTTTTGTGGTTTTCTTTTGCTCTTCAGGGTGCAATTTTTTATCAAAGAAGGTCACAAATAAAATAATTTCCCTTTTATCTCTAACAATAGTAAACAACTTCTTTTCCAGATTCAAATAACTGCAAGCAGTGTCCAGTGGAATACTGGTCTAATGATGAGAAAAATAAATGTGTGTTAAAGGCTGTAGAGTTTCTGTCATTTACAGAGGTTATGGGTATAGTGCTAGTCTTTTTCTCACTGTTTGGAGTAGGAATAACTGTGCTGGTAGCTTTACTTTTTTACAGTAAGAAGGACACCCCCATAGTAAAAGCCAATAACTCAGAGCTGAGTTTCCTGCTGCTCTTCTCATTGACTCTGTGTTTCCTCTGTTCACTTACTTTCATTGGCCGGCCCACTGAGTGGTCCTGTATGTTGCGTCACACAGCGTTTGGGATTACTTTTGTTCTCTGTATCTCCTGTGTTCTGGGGAAAACTATAGTGGTTTTAATGGCCTTCAAGGCTACACTTCCAGGAAGTAATGTCATGAAATGGTTTGGGCCCGCAAAACAACGACTTAGTGTTTTTGCCTTTACACTTATACAGGTTCTTATCTGTGTTCTTTGGCTAACAACATCTCCTCCATTTCCCTCCAAAAATATGAAATATTATAAGGAAATAATCATTCTTGAATGCAGTCTGGGTTCTACTATAGGTTTCTGGGCTGTGTTGGGTTATATTGGCATACTGGCTGTCCTGTGCTTCATTCTTTCTTTTCTGGCTCGTAAGCTGCCTGATAACTTTAATGAAGCCAAATTCATCACATTCAGCATGCTGATATTCTGTGCTGTATGGATCACATTCATACCAGCTTATGTCAGTTCTCCTGGAAAATTTACTGTAGCTGTGGAGATATTTGCCATATTTTCTTCAAGCACTGGTTTACTATTCTGCATATTTGCACCTAAATGTTATATCATCCTACTAAAGCCTGAAAAAAATACAAAGCAACACATGGTGGGAAAAACAACATCTAAGTTCTATTGACAAACAAAATAATATGTCTATATTAACATTGCAAAATATATTGGTGATGCACTGATACCACTTTTCCACAAATAGTTCAATATTGATACTTTCATTTTTTGTACTTAATGATACAATACCTATATTTTCACAGCATTTGTCATTTTTTTTCCAAATATTGGGTACAGGGAAAAAATAATAATAGGAAGAAGAATAAGAATCAGAGGTTATTTCTACAAAATTCTATATGTTAAAATTTATTTTATAAGCTTTTGTTACTTTGACTGTTCATTTTTATGGCACATTAGAAACTGTAAACACAAAACATTTTCCTAAAATAATGCAGGGAACCAGTAGTTATACATTGCGTATGCGCATACTATTTTGGTGATGTAATTTGCATCATGAAGATGGTTCACCTGTATGTGGACCCTTGCGTATGAATAATAATAATAAAAAAAAATATTTTACAGCAAGCTAAGCATTAGCAGTGTGTACACATTTGCATTAGTGCAGAATGAGAGAGACACAGATAGCCTAGCGCATTTCACACAATCTGCTAGTTTTACTTTTGCTGTAATCGTGTATGCTTGACATTTAAAATAAATGTTGTTTATAGTGAATGCCCCTATACATTTTGATTTATATTTACAATTTAATTTTAATCCAAATGCATTCGCTAATGGAGTGAACAGCAATCAAGATATATTTTCTGACTGTGCCTAGAAATCCTGTCCATAAAAGTAATGAACAGGACAAAGGGCAGCCCTGCAGGAGTCCAAACATGCACTGGGAACAAGTCTGACTGACAGCCAGCATTGCGAACCAAACTCCTGCTCCAGTTATAGAGGGACCGGACAGCACTTAACAGAGACCCCGTACCCCATATTCCCGGAGCACCCCCCACATGAGGCCGCGAGGGACACGGTCAAATGCCTTCTCCAGATCCACAAAACATGGACTGGTTGGGCAAACTCCCATGAACCCTCCAGCACCCTGGTGAGGGTATAATGCTGGTCCAGTGTTCCACGATTGGGATGAAAACCTTGTTCCTCCTAATTCCAAGGTTCGGCCAAATTCTCCTCTCCAGTACCCTGACATAGACCTTCCCAGGAAGGCTGAGGAGTGTGATCCCCCTGTAGTTGTAACACACCCTCCGGTCCCCTTTCTTGAAAAGAGGGACCACCACCCCAGTCTGCCATTTCAGAGGTACTGTTCCCAACCACCATGCAATACTGCAGAGACGTGTCAGCCAAGACAGCCCCACAACATCCAGGGACTTGAGGTACTCAGAGCAGATCACATCCACCCCTGGTGCCTTGCCACCAAGAAGCATCTTAACTACCTCGGTGACTTTAGCTTGGGTACTGGACAAGTCCACCTCTGAGGCCTCAGCCTCTGCTTCCTCAACAGAAGGCATGTTGGTGGGGTTAAGGAGATCCTCGAAGTATTCCTTCCACCGTCCAATGATATCCCCAGTTGAGGTCAACAGTTGCCCACCTCCACTGTAAACAGTGTTGGCAGGGCACTGGTTCCCCTTCCTTAGGCGTCATATGGTTTGCCATAATCTCTTCGAGGCCAACCAATATTCCTTCTCTATGGCCTCACCAAACTCCTCCCAAGTTTTTGCCTCCACAACCACCTGAGCTGCAGCCTGCTTGGCTTGCCTGTACCCGTCAGCTGCCTCAGGAGTCCTGCAAGCCAGCCAGGCCCGGTAGGACTCCTTCTTCAGCTTGACAGCATCCCTTACTTCTTGTGTCCACCACCGGGTTTGGGGATTGCCACCTCGACAGGCACCAGAGACCTTACGGCCACAGCTCCGAGTAGCCGCAATGACAATGGAAGCAGAGAACATGGTCCACTCGGACTCAATGTCTTCAGCCTCCGTCAGAATCTGGTCGAAGCTCTGCCGGAGGAGGGAATTGAAAATCTCTCTGACAGGGGGCTCAGCCAAACGTTCCCAACAGACCCTCACAATACGTTTGGGTCCACCGAGTCTGTCCAGCTTCCTCCATCCAGCGTTCCCTTCGTTCAAATGGCTGATTCATTTAGGGGTGAAGTAAAGGTTTTTTTTTATGAATGCTTCATTGAATTATTAGTCTTGTTCAATTTGAAGCGGATCATCACCATCAGATCAACCAGTGTTTGACATCAAAGAACCGCAAGAGCTTTAGAGAGCATACGGCTACTTGTTATTTTGAATCGCTCTCGCTGTACTGTGCAGCTCTACTTCAAAGCCAACACATATGCCAATGGTTCAGTGCACCAAATGATTCAACAATTCAT